>NC_057801.1:396403417-396694567 GCF_018294505.1 Triticum aestivum | reverse complement strand
CATGCCATGGAGAAGAACTGCACCTCTGCCCTCTCAAATTCCAGTAGGCCAGCCGCCCTGTATCTTTGACGTGGGCAAACACAAATTCGATGGCACTCTTTATCGATAGCGCAGCCACACACTTCATCCATGTTTTCAATTCTATCGATATCTCACGTCCATGACTCTGTTTCACACACATTTCATATGTTATGTTTTTCTGATTGAGATATCATCAACACATTGCCTCTGTTTCGCACAAACCATCTCTCTCACACCCACCCATGTACGTACCTGCACCTAAAGAAGAAGTGCACGCAGGATGCACGTACTCACGTCTTGTTCCCGGCCACACCCGCGCGGGTACACGGTGGAGTTCGTTTCTGTACGAGAAGGCAGCCCACGTGATAATTTGACGCGTGTAGTGATTGTTTACTCGAAGGAGGGTCGGGTACCACGCCTAGAATATAAAACGATTGTCGTGGGGAAAATGGAAAATTGGGTTTGTCTCTCGCGAGTCTCGTCACACAATCTCACACAAGGCCGCCGTGGCCTCTCTCTTAGCGTTGGTCAGTGATCCGGCCGCATCCCATCCGCCGGCAAAAAGGGAGGATGTGCATCGTCTCTCTGTTCGACGGTGTTGAGGCAGCTCGTCCCGATCTGCGGTACCCGCCGTTCTCTCTGACCAAGCTCCGGCGCGGTAGGGCCTTCGCCACTTGCTCGCTGCCGCAGTATGGGCAGATCCTGGCCGCCGGCGCCCTCCTAGTAACATCCCGACGACCCTCAGGTATAGCTTCCTCCGGCCTTGCTCCACTGCCCATCTTCCCACGTTGCTGCATGTGGATCTTCTTTAGTTGTTTGCTTAAATCGTATCTCGGCCGGCGTACTTTCCATCTTGCAATCTCGTCCTCAAACCATTTTTGATAAACCACCTTGTGCTATCTTTCCCTTTTTACATGGAACATGCTTCTTTTTTGTCGGCGTATGTGTCTTCAACTCATGTTATTGGGCAGTAATTGTTTCCTTTCGACCTCCTTTTGCAAACAGGGCTATCCATTTTCACCTTGTTGCTATTGCGACCTTTTGGTGAACTGCACAAATCACTTTTCTGAAGAGTGTTTTGTGCAGTTCCGCCAAAATGTCACACGGGCAACATTTTTACATTTCTGTGGGACTGCAGAAAGGGAGATTGGTTTTGCTATCCTCCTCATCCAACTCCGTGCCTAATCTTCTCCAACAAGAAGTTAGTCCTAAAGAGAGATCGTAGAGGTGATCGGCTTCTATTTATTTGTGTTATGTTTCATCATCTAGTTCCACTATTATTGTAATCACAATGACTGGATATCTTTGCAAACAGGGATGGTCCGCCCGATTTTAGTGGAGCTGCACAAAATGATCGGATTGTGGTGTCCTTCATACACCTCTTTTTTGGCTACAGAGCTGGGTGAAACTAGCTGCCAAGCAATGAACATTGTGCCAAGGAAATGGAGCCATGCCTACGAACAGCATTGATCAATTATATTTTTTTTCTTTATTTGTACACCTTCTCACAACTTTGTCTTCAGTTCTGATGTGAATATTGGCACTGATCTGCGAACCATTGAGATGCATTAGCCATGATAGTTTCATTTGTATTTGATGGAATGTTGTAACGAGATAATCTCGAGGCAAGACACATGAATCCTAAGTTGAAACCTTTTTTTTCTTGCGGGAACCAGAGTTGAAACCTTCATAGCATCATAGTACAATTTCATCAAAATTATGCGTACATATAAACAAATCCTGAAGGATTGATAGCAATGCCAGAAACAATTCAACTTCGTTTCGCCGACATGTTGGACATCCTTCATCCGGCTCCACCTGCCATGCAGCAATATTGAGTGCACAACACAACTTCAGGGAAAGATTCACCCCGGTCGTTGCACCGCAGTAGTAATGACTAGTGAGCAGTCAAATCACAGAGCCCCACCTTCACCACAGTAAGTTGCTCGGACGAAGCAACCATCATTTCTCTGTTCCTTGAATCCACTGGTACTCCCATATTCCCACAGTAAAGTTGCTCGGGCGAATCAACCATCACTATATCCGCTCATGTGTGATGACCACAGGAGCTATCCATTCAGATTGCATGTTAAAAAAAATAAAGGTCGATAACTAATGCGGCAAACTTTAAAAAAAAACTAATGCGGCACCTCGGGCCAACGCGGCCAGATCGCATTTTGCACAAGAAATTACACACCATGTTTCGTTGACATGTGGTCCCTTTCCAACATATCAGTGAGATGACGGCGAGTAGTATGAGTATTTCCGAACCAACGTGTAGGCCGGGGTGTCACACCCTAGCTAGTCATGCATTAGAGTGTTGCATCATGTTTACTCTTTCATCAGAAACTTGAAATGGGGATTTGTGAAACCCTCAGAATCATTTTTGAAAATGACCCAAATAAAAATTTCTCCAAAAGGGTCCAAGAAAATGCTCATGTTGCTCTCTGAAAATATTGGACAGAGATAAAAATCAAATCAATATTTTTAAGAGCTCATAGGTATTTATTTTGGGCATTTGGATTTAATGCATAAATATTTGCATTGGAAATATATTAGTTATATATATTAATATATGTCCAAAAATTATGCCACCTGTTGGGGAGCTCTGGAATAATATATCTAGCTTCTGCAAAAATTGGCATAAGGTAATAAAATGATTTAATATTTTATTTAAATCAAAACAAATGTCAGAAATTAGAAAACAGAAATAAATAAAAGAGGGAAACCTTACCTGGGCCTCTTACCTGGCGCCTCTGGCCCAGCCAGCTGGCCGGCCCAGCCAGCAGGCGGCCCAGCCCGTCTCCCTCCTCTGTCGTCTTCGTCCTCGACAGAGGGAGGGGAGTGTGCCCGGCGCGCGCGCGCGCCACCGCGCCACGCCACCAGCTCGCCTGCCTGCCTGCCCCTCCCCTCCTCGTCTGGATGGCCTGGAACGACGCCACGCCCTCCCCTGCTCTCTCTCACTCTTCCCCGGTTCTTCCTCTCCTCTCCCTCGCTCTCTCCCTCCCGTGTCCGAACGCACCCATCGCCGCCGTTCGCCATAGCCGCCACCACCGGCCTCCCCTCGCCTCCCCGACACGCTCCCCAGCTCCGCCCCGACCCCCTCTACCTCCTCGTCAAGCCACAAGACGCCGGACGCCCTGTGGAGCCGCCGTCGCCATCGTCTTCCTCCTCGGGCTCCGACCACCATCGCCGTCGATTCGCCGTCTCCAGCGCGTCCCCGAGCCCGCTTCGACGCCCACTGCAACCGCGGTGAGCTCCGCCACCGTTTCCCCCTCTTTTCCCCCTCGTTCCCGCGCCGTAACCCCGTTTCCCACCACGGCCGAACCTCCGCCGTCGCCGAGCTCGCCGTCGACGCAGCTCCGGTGACCATTTGGTCACCCCGGCGAGTCCAACAAGTTCGTAAGGCCCCGTAGAGCATCCCTAGCGCCTTGCTTCGCTCGCCTTCGAGCTCCAACCCCGTTTCCGTGCATGACCGAACCCCGGCGTCCGCAGCCGAGCTCGCCGTCGTCGACTCCGGCCACCCCAGGCCCAGCCATGGCCACCGTCCGACGCGCCATCGAGCCAGCTCTCCAACGCACCTAGCCGCACATCGTTTGGAGCACCACAGAGGAAACCCGAGGCACATGTACGCCGCGGACCTCGCCGGCGACTAACCGCCGGCGGGTTTGACCTGTTTGACCTGGGGTTTGACCCCCCCAGGGTCACTGACGCGTGGGCCCCGTCGGCCAGGTGGTCAGCTTAGTGCTAATCACTGTTAGTCAACCCCCCCTGACACTGACCAGTGGGCCCCAGCGCCACTAATTCCTAATTAGGATTAAATTAACCCTGTTAAACCCCCCTGTCACTGACGTGTGGCCCCCACACGTCAGGTTTGACCCCAGCCAGCGGCAGTTGACCGCTGACGTCATGCTGACGTCATGCTGGCACAATATATATATTTCTGGATTTAAATTAAATCAGGAAATTCCAGAATATTATTTAAACTTCAAAAATTCATAACTTTTATTTTGTAACTCCAAATCAGACAAATTATATATGAAAAATGATCAGAAAAATCCAATCTATCCATCTGTACTATTTTCATGCATGATCAAACAAGTTAAATTGATGTTTTTAACAGAACAAGGAAAAGCACTTTAAAGGGCCATGTTTGAGTTTGAAATTTGAATCTTTGATTCAAATTGGTTCAAACCCTTCTGGTTTTAGTTGCATTAGCCCAACACACTCATATTGCCATGTTTCATGCATGCATCATATTGTTGCACATTGTTTGGTGATGGTTGTGTATCGGTGTCCTTTGCGACAGGTTCTGACTCTGAGGAGTACCGTGATTACCCTAACGAAGAACCGTATCAGTGCATCGAACCCTCAGGCAAGCAACCAACCATTTGATCATATCGATACAATCCCATGTTCTCGCTTCTGCTCTCTTTTACTGCATTAAGACAATGCGTTTCAAACTGCTGTGTGCTACGGTAGTTGAACCCATTTCCTCTGCATGACCTGTCATTGCCACAGTAACTAGATGAAACCCACTAGCATGTGTAGGAGTTGATTGAGCCATATGTATGTGTTGTTCCTACCTTGCTATGCCTGCTATGCTTAGAGTCGTGTCAGGTCTGGTTCATCTGGGTGATGGGCTAGAGTGAAATGATTATGTCGGTAATGAGAGTGGTGTGGTGAACACGATTTGGTAAAGGTATCGATGAGAGGCCATGTAGGAGTACATGGTGGGTTGTTTCATTGAAGCCGACCTTAAGCACTGAGATCTGTATGTGTGATTTAAGAATCAGCTACTACCATGCATTGGGCCCGAAACCAATGGACCCTCTCGACTTCTTATTCACCCTAGTTCTCCGTCCAGGAGTTGCAAGTAGTTTCTGGTGTTTGTAGCCTACTGGAGGCCGTGGACAGCGCTGACCGTAGGGGTGGGCTGTGATGCGGTAGGTACGTGGCCGGATGTACCGAATACCCGTTAGGTATCTCGGGAACCCTGTTCACATCGTTCGGGGCCGTATGGGAAACCTCGGCCGGACTCCCTGCGGATGGAACCTGAATAGGCGATAAACCTGGACTGGAGGCTTAGGTGATTAGGTAGGTCGTGGCCGACACCCACGTTGGGCTTCCGCTTGAAGGTTGCCGAGTACATGTCGTGTAAACGACGGTAAGTGGTGAGAGCGTGTATGAAGAAGTACCCCCTGCAGGGTTAACATGATCTATTCGAATAGCCGCGTCCGCGGTAAAGGACTACTTGGTTGCCTATACAGTTCATAGACAAGTAAATGGAAACTATTAAAAGCCTCAAGATAAGTGTGAGTGCCGAGGATGGCTCTTCCGTAGGAAGACGGAGGTGGATCCTCGGTAGTGTATTGAAGTGGTGAATAGTGGACTCGTGTGCGCAAAACTATTTCAAGTTGGAGTATCGTAGGATAGCCTAGCCAAGAGTCAAAGCTGGCTTGCTGCAATAACTCCACCAACCCTTCTTGATACTATGCATGTATGTAGGTTCTGATGTAAGTTTTGCTGAGTACCTTTGTACTCATGTTGCTATAATCTACATTTTTACAGAAGACGCTGCAACCCCTTCTGATGGGTTCTATGTAGACGTTGACATCAACGAGTAGGCTAAGGACCCAGGTGGTGACCCTGAGCTTGTGATGGACCACGTAGTATAGTTAGGCTTCCAAGCCTCTTTTATTTTACTAGTTGTCTGTACCCAGACAATGTACTTCCGCTGCTGGCTTGTATGACTGTATGGCTTGTATGTTGGGTCGTGAGACCCGTACCTTTGTGTGTATGATATGTATGGCTCCCTGAGCCTTAAATAAAGTACTTGTGTCGTAGAGTCATGTTGTGATGCTTCGTTGTATTTGCACATATCGAGCATATTGGGTGTATGATTGAAATGCTTGGTATGTGTGGGATCTGACTATCTAGTTGTTTATCTTTAGTAGCCTCTCTTACCGGGAAATGTCTCCTAGTGTTACCGCTGAGCCATGGTAGCTTGCTACTGCTCTGGAACACTTAGGCTGGCCGGCATGTGTCCTTCTTCGTTCCTGTGTCTGTCCCTTCGGGGAAATGTCACGCTTTGAGTACCGGAGTCCTGTTAGCCCGCTACAGCCCGGTTTACCGGAGTCCTGCTAGCCCAGTGCTACAGCCCGGACCCACTTGCTGATGACCGACACGTTCGAAGCTGGGTCATGGATGCCTGTCCCTGTAAGTCTGTGCCACTTTGGGTTTACGACTAGTCATGTCAGCCCGGGCTCCTTATCATATGTATGCTAGCGACACTATCATATACGTGAGCCAAAAGGCGCAAACGGTCCCGGGAAAAGGTAAGACGACACCCGTGGGGATACCGTGCGTGAGGCCGCAAAGTGATATGAGGTGTTACCGGCTAGATCGATGTGACATCGAGTCGGGGTCCTGACAGCGTTGGCATCAGAGCCGGACTGCCTGTAGGTTCTCCAAGCCAAACTGGTCGATGTTGAGTCTAGAAATTCTTTAGTTATATGTAGGGGAATTGTTTGTGGGTTGGAACGTAAGGCTCTTTTTACTCCTTTATCTAATGACATTCTGATCCGAGTCAGTCCATTCTTCCACCGGGGGTTAAGGAATTAGGATCTGTTCTCTCTTTCAGGATCACGAGTTACTAATCAGTAGTACCTTATAAGTTGATGGATTCAAGCCTAGTTCAGTTCTACTACCACCTTATGTTGTTAGAATGGTTTCAGAACTTTGATATGATGATGTTGAGTGTGTACGAAATCCTTTGTCAAATGTCTCAAAATCCTTTTTGAGCATTTACAGCTGTTATGCTGCCGAAATTTTGCTAGAAGTTCTAATGCCTTTGCATTATGATTGTGCTTTCAGATGGCCACTCGCGACCTCAATCAAGTGGTTCGCCTGACTCGATGCCTAGATGTACCCAGCCATACTGCCAAGTTGGTCAGGGTAATGACTGAGGCTGGATACCGCTGGTATCCCGAGTACACGGTCGAAGAGCAATTCCGAGATTTTAATCAAAGCCAGTATCTCTGCACTGTCAGGATATTTCCATCTTATCCTGGATCCACCGAGCCTCTTCACTGCTCCTATGGACTCGGTGTTACTATTGAGATGGCTGTGCAGGACGCCGCCTACTCTATGATGACCATTATGCGAGTCAGATCTGGGTTATTTCGGGACTCTGATTTCCGGTATATGCCAGGATCACTTCCGGGAGCACAAGGGTATCTCCAGGCTATTTATGCTGACCCCACCCAGGAGGATTCACGGACTCGCACCACTGCTGAGATGCTCGAGGATAAGGACCGTGAAAATCGGGCCTTGAGGTTAGAGCTCTTCAATACCCGTGCTGACCACTGGGCCACTTTGACTCGGTTCGCACCGGCGGTGCAAGCTGGATATTCAGATATGCGCGATCTCTATCCTGTGAGATCTGCTCTGCCAGACGTGATGGGTTGGCGTGATGTAGGAGGCATCACCCCACCTCGCGGTCCCCGCAGGCCACCGTCTGTTGGTCCAAGGCCTCATCCTAGCCCCTATGGTCCACAAGCTCCGCGAGACCGTCTGTTTCCGGATGATCATGTTGAGCTTCCAGGCTATGGAGGTGACTTCTACGAGGACTACTACGGATCGGTCTGAGTTAGTGGTAGTATCACTAGTTCGCACTAGCTGTGTCTTCTATCGTCCCGCGTGACTCGTGGGATATGACCTAGTTTGTACTCTTCCGGAGGTGTAGAAAAATAATGTATAGGAGCTTGGAATGCCTCCGATGAGATGTAATCCTCTTTTCACCGTAATAGTACTTTGTTTGGTCTTGTACTAAACCCTGTATGGTGTGTATGACGATGGAATAAAGAAGCAGTTTCTGTATCTACCATGTCATACGGATGATCATCTTGCATTTCGAGTTATTCCTTACATTTTATATCCTATGTCGGAATTTTATCATCCTGACTAAATCATTGTCTTGTTTACCTAGGATGGTCAACACGCGCACTAACCCTGCTCCTCAAGAGCAGGCCGAAGGCAGTGAAGTCAGGGATGCAAATCTGCCTCATCCTCCTTCCCTAGCCGAGGTTATGATGGAAGCTGAGAGAAACAAGCGGGAGACCAACCGTTTGTTGGAGCGTATTGAACAGAACACAGCACACCATCAGAGGACTAACGTGGTGTCACTCAGTGATTTTATCAAATTGCATCCACCCACGTTCCACCACTCCGTCGAGCCTCTCGACGCTGATGACTGGCTTCGCAGTATCGCTCACAAACTGCGTTCCGCGCTGGTAGCAGAGGCTGACAAGGTCACCTTTGCTGCATATCATCTTGAAGGCCCCGCCAGTCTATGGTGGGAGAATTATGGAGCTATGCGCCCAGCGGGCCATGTCACTACTTGGGCTGAGTTCAGCGAGGCTTTCCGTGAACATCACATTCCGGAGGGTCTCATGGACCGTAAACGTGAGGAATTCTGCAATTTCACCCAAGGCCGACTTTCTGTGGATGTTTACAGCAGGGAGTTTGGTAATCTCGCACGATATGCAACCGAGGAAGTTTCTACTGACGCCAAGAAGCAAGCAAGGTTCCGTAAGGGACTTAGTCCTGAGCTTCGCCGTGACCTCCGTCTGCATGAGTGCACATCTTTTCAGAAACTTGTCAACAAAGCCATCAGTGCTGAAACTGGTCAGACTGACTATGACGCAACACGCAAGCATGGCCGTGACATGGGTTCCTCATCCGGTGCTGGTCCTCAGAAGCGCCGCGTGTGGGTACCCAACACCGCCCTGCCACCCAGGTTCACACCGAGGCCATCTTTCCAGGCGCCTCGCCCCGTTCAACAGTCTGCTCCAGCCAAGCCCTATGGGGGTCCAACCAATAATGCTCCTCCACGTACCAGTTCCGTGACTTGTTTCAAATGTGGGGAATCTGGTCACTATATGCGTGAGTGTCCCCAGACCAACCCCAATCAATCTGCTAAAGCTGTTGGCCGTGGCAAGCCGACAGGGAAAGTGTTTCATGCTAAACCGGTCACCGCTTCACGTGGCCATGTCAACTGTATCTCTGCCGAAGAAGCTCAAGAGGATCCCAACGTCGTTCTCGGTACGCTTCTTGTTAATTGCCACCCGGCATCTGTTCTTTTCGATACAGGAGCCTCTCATTCTTTTATATCCGAAAATTATGCTCGTTTGCATAACGTTGCATTCTGTGACATGCCATCCACTATGGAAATTTCTACCCCTGGTTCTAGATGGCAGACCTCTAGGGTAAGTTATGGAAATGAAATCCAAGTCGACAGACTTGTTTTTCTCGCATCTTTGATAGCCCTTAAATCTTCAGATATTAACATCATTCTGGGTATGGACTGGATGTCAGCTCATCAAGCCAAGATTGATTGCTTCTCTAGGACTGTTCAACACACCCATCCTTCGGGGAAGATAGTCAATGTCTTGACCCGATTAGCCAAGCGACAATTATATTCTCTTAATGCCAGCCCTTTGCCAGACCTTGAGGACATTCCGATAGTCCGTGACTTTCCGGATGTTTTTCCAGAGGAATTGCCAGGTGTTCCACCTGACAGGGATGTTGAGTTCGTAATAGACCTCATTCCAGGAACCGTTCCGATTGCTAGAAGACCTTATAAGATGGCACCACTAGAACTAGCCGAGCTTAAGAAACAACTCGATGAATCCTTGAAAAAGGGTTTCATCCGCCCTAGTTCATCTCCGTGGGCTTGCCCCGTCCTATTCTTCAAGAAGAAAGATGGTACGGACCGGATGGTGGTAGATTACCGACCTGTCAATTTGGTCACAATCAAGAACAAATATCCACTTCCTAGGATCAACGACCTGTATGATCAGCTCGCTGGATCCTCAGTCTTCTCCAAGATGGATTTGAGGTTGGGCTACCATCAAATCAAAATCAGAAACGGGGACATTCCTAAAACGGCCTTTGTTACTCATTATGGCCAATACGAGTACACCGTCATGTCCTTCGGATTAACCAACGCTCCAGCCACTTTTTCTCGGTTAATGAACTCAATCTTCATGGAGTATTTGGATAAATTCGTCGTGGTTTACCTCGATGATATACCCATCTACTCCAAGAACGAGGAAGAACATGCCGAACATTTAAGACTAGTGTTGAAGAAACTTCGAGAGCATCGCCTTTATGCCAAATTTTCTAAATGTGAATTCTGGTTGTCAGAAGTGACCTATCTAGGTCATGTAATATCTGGTAAAGGTATTGCTGTTAACCCTGAGCGAGTTCAAGCCGTCCTTAATTGGACTCCACCTGAATCGGTCAAGCAAGTTCGGAGTTTTCTAGGCTTAGCGAGCTATTGTCGTCGCTTTGTCGAGAACTTCTCCAAAGTTGCTAAACCTCTAACCGAACTCCTCAAGAAAGATAAAAAGTTCGAATGGACTCCACAATGTGAGCACAGCTTTCAGGAACTGAAAAGACGCCTGACCTCTGCTCCCGTACTGGTACCGCCAGACTTTTCCAAGGACTTTGTTATCTACTGCGACGCCTCGCGACAAGGACTAGGTTGCATTCTTATGCAAGATCGACACGTAATTGCTTACGCTTCACGGCAATTGCACCCACATGAGGAGAATTATCCTACTCATGATCTAGAGCTTGCAGCCGTAGTCTATGCACTTAAGACCTGGCGACATTACCTCCTCGGTAATCATTGCGAAATATTCACTGATCACCAAAGTCTGAAGTATATTTTCACCCAGCCAGATTTGAATCTCCGGCAGAGACGTTGGGTTGAATTGATCACAGACTTCGACTTAGGAATAACTTACACCCCAGGGAAGGCCAACGTCATGGCTGATGCGCTAAGTCGTAAATCTTATTGTAACAACCTGATGTTACAACAAAGTCAACCGCTCCTCCATGAGGAATTTCGGAAGCTTAACCTTCACATTGTACCTCAAGGTTTTCTTTCCACCTTGGTAGCAAAACCTACTCTTACGGATCAAATCATCGCTGCCCAAAGGCGAGATAAGGGAATATCTAAAATCAAAGAGAACATTGCTAGCGGAGGTGCTAGTTGTTTCTCCACAAATGATCATGGTGTTGTGTACTTTGAGAACCGTCTAGTGGTTCCCAAGAACCAGCATCTACGGCAATTGATCCTTAAGGAAGCTCATGAATCTCCTCTCACCATTCATCCCGGTAGTACTAAGATGTATCAGGACCTACGCCAGAGGTTCTGGTGGACTAGGATGAAGAGAGAAATTGCTCAGTTTATTGCTAATTGCGACGTCTGTCGTCGTGTAAAAGCAGAGCACCAACGGCCTGCTGGCACCCTTCAACCCTTAGCTATTCCTGAATGGAAATGGGATAAAATTGGTATGGATTTCATTACCGGTTTTCCCAGGACCAAGAGAGGGAATAATGCTATTTTCGTCGTGGTCGATCGTCTTTCCAAAGTAGCCCATTTCTTACCTGTTCGTGAGAGTATAACCGCTAGTCAGCTGGCAGATTTGTACATCTCCCGAATAGTGTCTCTCCATGGTGTTCCTTTGGAAATTAACTCGGATCGAGGAAGTCTTTTCACCTCTCGATTTTGGGAAAGTTTCCAAAATGCTATGGGGACTCGTCTCTCCTTTACCACCGCTTTCCACCCTCAGTCGAGTGGTCAAGTGGAACGCGTCAACCAAATTCTAGAAGACATGCTTCGAGCCTCTGTTATCTCTTTCGGAATGGACTGGGAGAAGTGCCTTCCATTTGCCGAATTCGCTTACAACAACAGCTATCAATCTAGCTTGGGTAAAGCCCCTTTTGAAGTTCTTTATGGACGACGGTGTCGAACACCCCTTAACTGGTCAGAGACCGGGGAAAGACAATTCTTTGGCCCGGACATGATTCAGGAAGCAGAAGAACAAGTTCGCATCGTTCGTGAAAAGTTGAAAACAGCCCAATCTCGTCAAAAGAGTCAATATGACCGAAAACATAAGGCTATGACTTTCGAGGTTGACGAGAAGGCTTATCTTCGGGTCACCCCTCTGAAGGGAACCCATCGTTTCGGTATCAAAGGAAAATTGGCTCCTCGTTACATTGGACCTTTTCGCATTCTCGCCAAACGAGGAGAAGTTGCCTACCAGTTGGAACTACCTCCGCACCTCTCCAGAGTCCACGATGTCTTCCACGTTTCTCAACTCAGGCGTTGCTTCTCGGATCCTATCCGTGAAGTGGACCACGAAACGCTTGATCTCCAAGATAATCTTACATATCGAGAGTACCCCATTCGTATCCTCGATCAGGCCGAACGTACCACTCGACGTCATAACATCAAGTTTCTCAAAGTACAATGGTCGCACCATTCTGAGGATGAAGCAACTTGGGAAAGGGAGGATCGTCTTCGACTCGAGTATCCCGCCTTCTTCCCGGAGGAACCCAAATCTCGGGACGAGATTCTTTTGAGTGGGGGTGAGTTGTCACATCCTAGCTAGCCATGCATTAGAGTGTTGCATCATGTTTACTCTTTCATCAGAAACTTGAAATGGGGATCTGTGAAACCCTCAGAATCTTTTTGAAAATGACCCAAATAAAAATTTCTCCAAAAGGGTCCAAGAAAATGCTCATGTTGCTCTCTGAAAATATTGGACAGAGATAAAAATCAAACCAATATTTTTAAGAGCTCATAGGTATTTATTTTGGGCATTTGGAATTAATGCATAAATATTTGCATTGGAAATATATTAATTATATATATTAATATATGTCCAAATATTATGCCATATATAAAGGAGCTCTGGAATAATATATCTAGCCCCTGCAAAAATTGGCATAAGTTAAATAAATGATTTAATATATTATTTAAATCAAAACAAATGTCAGAAATTAGAAAACAGAAAAAAAATAAAAGGGGGAGAAGCTTACCTGGGCTCCTCCACTGTGCGGCCCAGCCAGCTGGCTGGCCCAGCCAGCAGCCGGCCCAGCCCACCTCCCTCCTCTGTCGTCTTCGTCCCGACAGAGGGAGGGGAGTGTGGCCGGCGCGCGCGCGCGCCACCGCGCCACGCCACCTCTCTCCCTGCCTGCCTGCCCTCCCCTCCTCGCCTCGATGCCCCTGGACGACGCCACGCCTCCCCCCTGCTCTCTCTCACTCTCCCTCGGCTCTTCCCTCCTCTCCCTCGCTCTCTCTCTCACATGGCCGAACACCATCGTCGCCGCCGTTCGCCACAGCAGCCGTCTCCGGCCACCCCTCGCTCCCCCGACTAGCTCAGGAGCTCCGCCTCGACCCCCTCTTCCCTCTCCACCGACCCACAGCTCCCCGGAAGCCCTACATCGCCGCCACGTCGCCGTTCCCCTCTTCGGGCTCCGACCATCGTCGCCGTCAAATTTGCCGTCTCCAGCGCGTCCCCGAGCCCGCTAACCATCCCTGCAGCTCCGCGGTGAGCCCCCGAGTCGTTTCCCCCTTCTCCCCTGGTCTCGTTCAATCTCTAGGCCCTAGCCCCACCTTGGCCGAGAGCTCCACGCCGCCGGCGATGTCGCCGTCGTGGCCACGGTCACCGTAGCACCCAACCGAGCACACTATCGTGCTCCACACCTCACTAGGAGCACGCAGCACGCACTAACGCCTCCCCAAACCCCCTGCAACACCGATCCCGACCGCACCCGAACTCCGGCGGCCGCAGCCGAGCTCGCCGCCGTCGAATCCGGCCACCCCAGGCCCAGCCACGGCCACCGTTCGACGCGCGGGAGCAAGAGCTTTCCAACGAGCCCAAGCACGGCCTCGCCCGTGCCCTGTAGCGCGATCCCGCGTCGCGCCGCCGTCTCGGGCCTCGCCGGCGTCACGTCGCCGGTGGGTTTGACCCACTTTGACCACGGCAGGACACCCCCTGAGTCCCTGACAGGTGGGCCCAGCCCTGTAGCTAATTAGGATTAGTGCTAACCACTAATGGTTAACCCCCTGACACTGACAGTGGGCCCCCAACGCCACTAACCCCTAATTAGGAATAAATTAAACCTGTTAAACCCCACTGTCACTGACGTGTGGCCCCCACACGTCAGGTTTGACTCCAGCCAGCCGCAGTTGACCACTGACGTCATGCTGACGTCATGCTGGCGCAGTAATTATAATTTCTGAATTTAATTTAAATCAGGAAATTCCAGAATATTATTTAAACTTCAAAAATTCATAACTTTTATTCTGTAACTCCAAATTGGACAAATTATATATGAAAAATGATCAGAAAAATCCAATCTATCCATCTGTACTATTCTCATGCATGATCAAACAAGTTAAATTGATGTTTCAAGCAGAACAAGGAAAAGCACTTTAAGAGGCCATGTTTGAGTTTGAAATTTGAATCTTTGATTCAAATTTGTTCAAACCCTTCTGGTTTTAGTTGCATTAGTCCAACACACTCATATTGCTATGTTTCATGCATGCATCATATTGTTGCACATTGTTTGGTGATGGTTGTGTATCGGTATCCTTGCGACAGGTTCTGCCCCCGAGGAGTACCGTGATTACCCTAACGAAGAACCGTATCAGTGCATCGAACCATCAGGCAAGCAACCAACCATTTGATCATATCGATACAATCCCATGTTCTCGCTCCTGCTCTCTTTTACTGCATTAGGACAACACGTTTCAAACTGCTGTGTGCTACGGTAGTTGAACCCATTTCCTCTGCATGACCTGTCATTGCCACAGTAACTAGATGAAACCCACTAGCATGTGTAGGAGTTGATTGAGCCATATGTATGTGTTGTTCCTACCTTGCTATGCCTGCTATGCTTAGAGTCGTGTCAGGTCTGGTTCATCTGGGTGATGGGCTAGAGTGAAATGATTATGTCGGTAATGAGAGTGGTGTGGTGAACACGATTTGGTAAAGGTATCGATGAGAGGCCATGTAGGAGTACATGGTGGGTTGTTTCATTGAAGCCGACCTTAAGCACTAAGATCTGTATGTGTGATTTAAGAACCAGCTACTACCATGCATTGGGCCCGAAACCAATGGACCCTCTCGGCTTCTTATTCACCCTAGTTCTCCGTCCAGGAGTTGCAAGTAGTTTCTGGTGTTTGTAGCCTACTGGAGGCCGTGGACAGCGCTGACCGTAGGGGTGGGCTGTGATGCGGTAGGTACGTGGCACGGGTGTACCGAATACCCGTTAGGTATCTCGGGAACCCTGTTCACATCGTTCGGGGCCGTATGGGAAACCTCGGCCGGACTCCCTGCGGATGGAACCTGGATAGGCGATAAACCTGGACTGGAGGCTTAGGTGGTTAGGTAGGTCGTGGCCGACACCCACGTTGGGCTTCCGCTTGAAGGTTGCCGAGTACATGTCGTGTAAACGACGGTAAGTGGTGAGAGCGTGTATGAAGAAGTACACCCCTGCAGGGTTAACATGATCTATTCGAATAGCCGCGTCCGCGGTAAAGGACTACTTGGTTGCCTATACAGTTCATAGACAAGTAAATGGAAACTACTAAAAGCCTCAAGATAAGTGTGAGTGCCGAGGATGGCTCTTCCGTAGGAAGACGGAGGCGGATCCTCGGTAGTGTATTGAAGTGGTGAGTAGTGGACTCGTGTGCGCAAAACCATTTCAAGTTGAAGTATCGTAGGATAGTCTAGCCAAGAGTCAAAGCTGGCTTGCTGCAATAACTCCACCAACCCTTCTTGATAATATGCATGTATGTAGGATCTGATGTAAGTCTTGCTGAGTACCTTTGTACTCATGTTGCTATAATTTACATTTTTTACAGAAGACGCTGCAACCCCTTCTGATGGGTTCTATGTAGACGTTGACATCAACGAGTAGGCTAAAGGCCCAGGTGGTGACCCTGAGCTTGTGAAGGACCACGTAGTATAGCTAGGCTTTCCAAGCCTCTTTTATTTTACTAGTTGTCTGTACTCAGACAAGTTACTTCCGCTGCTGGTTTGTATGACTGTATGACTTGAATGTTGGGTCGTGAGACCCGTACCTTTGTGTATGTTATGTATGGCTCCCTGAGCCTTAAATAAAGTACTTGTATCGTAGAGTCATGTTGTGATGCTTCGTTGTATTTGCACATATCGAGCATATTGTGTGTATGATTGAAATGCTTGGTATGTGTGGGATCTGACTATCTAGTTGTTTATCTTTAGTAGCCTCTCTTACCGGGAAATGTCTCCTAGTGTTACCGCTGAGCCATGGTAGCTTGCTACTGCTCTGGAACACTTAGGCTGGCCGGCATGTGTCCTTCTTCGTTCCTGTGTCTGTCCCTTCGGGGAAATGTCACGCTTTGAGTACCGGAGTCCTGTTAGCCCGCTACAGCCCGGTTTACCGGAGTCCTGCTAGCCCAGTGCTACAGCCCGGACCCACTTGCTGATGACCGACACGTTCGAAGCTGGGTCATGGATGCCTGTCCCTGTAAGTCTGTGCCACTTTGGGTTTACGACTAGTCATGTCAGCCCGGGCTCCTTATCATATGGATGCTAGCGACACTATCATATACGTGAGCCAAAAGGCGCAAACGGTCCCGGGCAAAGGTAAGGCGACACCCGTGGGGATACCGTGCGTGAGGCCGCAAAGTGATATGAGGTGTTACCGGCTAGATCGATGTGACATCGAGTCGGGGTCCTGACAGCGTTGGCATCAGAGCCGGACTGCCTGTAGGTTCTCCAAGCCAAACTGGTCGATGTTGAGTCTAGAAATTCTTTAGTTATATGTAGGGGAATTGTTTGTGGGTTGGAACGTAAGGCTCTTTTTACTCCTTTATCTAATGACATTCTGATCTGAGTCAGTCTATTCTTCCACCGGGGGTTAAGGAATTAGGATCTATTCTCTCTATCAGGATCACGTGTTACTAATCAGTAGTACCTTATAGGTTTGATGGATACAAGCCTAGTTCAGTTCTATTACCACATTATGTTGCTAGGATGGTCTCAGAACTTGATATGATGATGTTGAGTGTGTATGTAATCCTTTGTCAAATGTCTCAAAATCCTTCTTGAGCATTTACAGCTGTTATGCTGCCGAAATTTTGCTAGAAATTCTAATGCCTTTGCATTATGATTGTGCTTTCAGATGGCCACTCGCGACCTCAATCAAGTGGTTCGCCTGACTCGATGCCTAGATGTACCCGGCCATACTGCCAAGTTGGTCAGGGTAATGACTGAGGCTGGATACCGCTGGTATCCTGAGTACACGGTCGAAGAGCAATTTCGGGACTTCAATCAAAGCCAGTATCTCTGCACTGTCAGGATATTTCCATCTTATCCTGGATCCACCGAGCCCCTTCACTGCTCCTATGGACTCGGGGTTACTATTGAGATGGCTGTGCAGGACGCCGCCTACTCTATGATGACCATCATGCGAGTCAGATCTGGTCTATTTCGGGACTCTGATTTCCGGTATATGCCAGGATCACTTCCGGGAGCACAAGGGTATCTCCAGGCTATCTATGCTGACCCCACCCAGGAGGATTCACGGACTCGCACCACTGCTGAGATGCTCGAGGATAAGGACCGTGAAAATCGGGCCTTGAGGTTAGAGCTCTTCAATACCCGTGCTGACCACTGGGCCACATTGACTCGGTTCGCACCGGCGGTGCAAGCTGGATATTCGGATATGCGCGATCTCTATCCTGTGAGATCTGCTCTGCCAGACGTGATGGGTTGGCGTGATGTAGGAGGCATCACCCCACCTCGCGGTCCCCGCAGGCCACCGTCTGTTGGTCCAAGACCTCATCCTAGCCCCTATGGTCCACAAGCTCCGCGAGATCGTCTGTTTCCGGATGATCATGTTGAGCTTCCAGGCTATGGAGGTGACTTCTACGAGGACTACTACGGATCGGTCTGAGTTAGTGGTAGTATCACTAGTTCGCACTAGCTGTGTCGTCTATCGTCCCGCGTGACTCGTGGGATATGACCTAGTTTGTACTCTTTCCGGAGGTGTAGAAAAATAATGTATAGGAGCTTGGGATGCCTCCGATGAGATGTAATCCTCTTTTCACCGTAATAGTACTTTGTTTGGTCTTGTACTAAACCCTGTATGGTGTGTATGACGATGGAATAAAGAAGCAGTTTCTGTATTTACCATGTCATACGGATGATCATCTTGCATTTCGAGTTATTCCTTACATTTTGTATCCTATGTCGGAATTTTATCATCCTGACTAAATCATTGTCTTGTTTACCTAGGATGGTCAACACGCGCACTAACCCTGCTCCTCAAGAGCAGGCCGAAGGCAGTGAAGTCAGGGATGCAAATCTGCCTCATCCTCCTTCCCTAGCCGAGGTTATGATGGAAGCTGAGAGAAACAAGCGGGAGACCAACCGTTTGTTGGAGCGTATTGAACAGAACACGGCACACCATCAGAGGACTAACGTGGTGTCACTCAGTGATTTTATCAAATTACATCCACCCACGTTCCACCACTCCGTCGAGCCTCTCGACGCTGATGACTGGCTTCGCAGTATCTCTCACAAACTGCGTTCCGCGCTGGTAGCGGAGGCTGACAAGGTCACCTTTGCTGCATATCATCTTGAAGGCCCCGCCAGTCTATGGTGGGAGAATTATGGAGCTATGCGCCCAGCGGGCCATGTCACTACTTGGGCTGAATTCAGCGAGGCTTTCCGTGAACATCACATTCCGGAGGGTCTCATGGACCGTAAACGTGAGGAATTTTGCAGTTTCACTCAGGGCCGACTTTCTGTGGATGCTTACAGCAGGGAGTTTGGTAACCTCGCACGATATGCAACTGAGGAAGTGTCTACTGATGCCAAGAAGCAAGCAAGGTTCCGTAAGGGCCTTAGTCCTGAGCTTCGCCGCGACCTCCGTCTGCATGAGTGCACATCTTTTCAGAAACTTGTTAACAAAGCCATCAGTGCTGAAACTGGTCAGACTGACTATGACGCAACACGCAAGCATGGCCGTGACATGGGTTCCTCATCCGGTGCTGGTCCTCAGAAGCGCCGCGTGTGGGTGCCCAACACCGCCCTGCCACCCAGGTTCACACCGAGGCCATCTTTCCAGGCGCCTCGCCCTGTTCAACAGTCTGCACCGGCCAAGCCCTATGGGGGTCCAACCAACAATGCTCCTCCACGTACCAGTTCCGTGACTTGTTTCAAGTGTGGGGAATCTGGCCACTATATGCGTGAGTGTCCCCAGACCAACCCCAACCAGTCTGCTAAAGTTGTTGGCCGTGGCAAGCTGACAGGGAAAGTGTTCCACGCCAAGCCGATCATCGCTTCACGTGGCCATGTCAACTGTATCTCTGCCGAAGAAGCTCAAGAGGATCCCAACGTCGTTCTCGGTATGCTTCTTGTTAATTGCCACCCGGCATCTGTTCTTTTTGATACAGGAGCCTCTCATTCTTTTATATCCGAAAACTATGCTCGTTTGCATAACGTCGCATTCGGTGATATGCCAACCTCTATGGTAATTCAAACTCCGGGATCCAAATGGCAAACTTCTAGAGTAAGCCATGGAAATGAAATCCAAGTCGACAGACTTGTTTTCCTTGCATCTTTGATAGCCCTTAAATTTTCAGATATTAATATCATTTTGGGTATGGACTGGATGTCAGCTCATCATGCCAAAATTGATTGCTTCTCTAGGACTGTTCAACTCACTCACCCTTCGGGCAAGATAGTCAATGTCTTGACCCGATTAGCCAAGCGACAATTATATTCTCTTAACGCCAGCCCTTTGCCAGACCTTGAGGATGTTCCGGTAGTCCGTGACTTCCCGGATGTCTTTCCAGAGGAATTGCCAGGTGTTCCACCTGACAGGGATGTTGAGTTCGTAATAGACCTCATTCCAGGAACCGTTCCGATTGCTAGAAGACCTTATAAGATGGCACCACTAGAACTAGCCGAGCTTAAGAAACAACTCGATGAGTCCTTGAAAAAGGGTTTCATCCGCCCTAGTTCATCTCCGTGGGCTTGCCCCGTCCTATTCGTCAAGAAGAAGGATGGTACGGACCGGATGGTTGTAGATTACCGACCTGTCAATTTGGTCACAATCAAGAACAAATATCCGCTTCCCAGGATCAACGACCTGTATGATCAGCTCGCTGGATCCTCAGTCTTCTCCAAGATGGATTTGAGGTTGGGCTACCATCAAATCAAAATCAGAAACGGGGACATTCCTAAAACGGCCTTTGTTACTCGTTATGGCCAATACGAGTACACCGTCATGTCCTTCGGTTAACCAACGCTCCAGCCACCTTTTCTCGGTTAATGAACTCAATCTTCATGGAGTATTTGGATAAATTCGTCGTGGTTTACCTCGATGATATACTCATCTACTCCAAGAACGAGGAAGAACATGCCGAACATCTAAGGCTAGTGTTGAAGAAACTTCGAGAGCATCGCCTTTATGCCAAATTTTCTAAATGTGAATTCTGGTTGTCAGAAGTGACCTATCTGGGTCATGTAATATCTGGTAAAGGTATTGCTGTTAACCCTGAGCGAGTTCAAGCCGTCCTTAATTGGACTCCACCTGAATCGGTCAAGCAAGTTCGGAGTTTTCTGGGCTTAGCGAGCTATTGTCGTCGCTTTGTCGAGAACTTCTCCAAAGTTGCTAAACCTCTAACCGAACTCCTCAAGAAAGATAAGAAGTTCGAATGGACTCCACAATGTGAGCACAGCTTTCAGGAACTGAAAAGACGCCTGACCTCTGCTCCCGTACTGGTACCGCCAGACTTCTCCAAGGACTTTGTTATCTACTGCGACGCCTCGCGACAAGGACTAGGTTGCATTCTCATGCAAGATCGACACGTAATTGCCTACGCTTCACGGCAATTGCACCCACATGAGGAGAATTATCCTACTCATGATCTAGAGCTTGCAGCCGTAGTCTATGCACTTAAGACCTGGCGACATTACCTCCTCGGTAACCGTTGCGAAATATTCACTGATCACCAAAGTCTGAAGTACATTTTCACCCAACCGGATCTGAATCTCAGGCAAAGACGTTGGGTTGAGTTGATCACAGACTTCGACTTAGGAATAACCTACACCCCAGGGAAAGCCAACGTCATGGCTGATGCGCTAAGTCGTAAATCTTATTGTAACAACCTGATGTTACAACAAAGTCAACCGCTTCTCCATGAGGAATTTCGGAAGCTTAACCTTCACATTGTTCCTCAAGGTTTTCTTTCCACCTTGGTGGCAAAACCTACCCTTACGGATCAGATTATCAAAGCACAGAAGGTAGATCCGGGAATTTCCCGCATCAAGAGAAACATCCAGAAAGGAATTGCGAATTGCTTCTCCATTAATGATCAAGGGGTCGTATACTTCGGGAATCGACTAGTGGTTCCCAAAGTGCGAAACCTGAGGCGATTGATCCTTAAGGAAGCTCATGAATCTCCTCTCACCATTCATCCCGGTAGTACTAAGATGTATCAGGACCTACGCCAGAGGTTCTGGTGGACTAGGATGAAGAGAGAAATTGCTCAGTATATTGCTAATTGCGACGTCTGTCGCCGTGTAAAAGCAGAGCATCAACGGCCTGCTGGCACCCTTCAACCCTTAGCTATTCCTGAATGGAAATGGGATAAAATTGGTATGGATTTCATTACCGGTTTTCCCAGGACCAAGAGAGGGAATAATGCTATTTTCGTCGTTGTCGATCGTCTTTCCAAAGTAGCCCATTTCTACCTGTTCGTGAGAGTATAACCGCTAGTCAGCTGGCAGACTTATACATCTCCCGTATAGTGTCTCTCCATGGTGTTCCTTTGGAAATTAACTCGGATCGAGGAAGTCTTTTCACCTCTCGATTTTGGGAAAGTTTCCAAAATGCTATGGGAACCCGTCTCTCCTTTAGCACCGCTTTCCACCCTCAGTCGAGTGGTCAAGTGGAACGCGTCAACCAGATTCTAGAAGACATGCTTCGAGCCTCTGTTATCTCATTCGGAATGGACTGGGAGAAGTGCCTTCCATTTGCCGAATTCGCTTACAACAACAGCTATCAATCTAGCTTGGGTAAAGCCCCTTTTGAAGTTCTCTATGGACGACGGTGTCGAACACCCCTTAACTGGTCAGAGACCGGGGAAAGACAATTCTTTGGCCCGGATATGATTCAGGAAGCAGAAGAACAAGTTCGTATCGTTCGTGAAAAGTTGAAAACAGCCCAATCTCGTCAAAAGAGTCAATATGACCGAAAACATAAGGCTATGACTTTCGAGGTTGACGAGAAGGCTTATCTTCGGGTCACCCCTCTGAAGGGAACCCATCGTTTCGGTATCAAAGGCAAATTGGCTCCTCGTTACATTGGACCTTTTCGCATTCTTGCCAAACGAGGAGAAGTTGCCTACCAGTTGGAACTACCTCCGCACCTCTCCAGAGTCCACGATGTCTTCCACGTTTCTCAACTCAGGCGTTGCTTCTCGGATCCTATCCGTGGAGTGGACCACGAAACGCTTGATCTCCAAGATAATCTTACATATCGAGAGTACCCCATTCGTATCCTCGATCAGGCCGAACGTACCACCCGACGTCATAATATCAAGTTTCTCAAAGTTCAATGGTCGCACCATTCTGAGGATGAAGCAACTTGGGAAAGGGAGGATCGTCTTCGACTCGAGTATCCCGCCTTCTTCCCGGAGGAACCCAAATCTCGGGACGAGATTCTTTTGAGTGGGGGTGAGTTGTCACACCCTAGCTAGTCATGCATTAGAGTGTTGCATCATGTTTACTCTTTCATCAGAAACTTGAAATGGGGATTTGTGAAACCCTCAGAATCATTTTGAAAATGACCCAAATAAAAATTTCTCCAAAAGGGTCCAAGAAAATGCTCATGTTGCTCTCTGAAAATATTGGACAGAGATAAAAATCAAACCAATATTTTTAAGAGCTCATAGGTATTTATTTTGGGCATTTGGAATTAATGCATAAATATTTGCATTGGAAATATATTAGTTATATATATTAATATATGTCCAAAAATTATGCCACCTGTTGGGGAGCTCTGGAATAATATATCTAGCTCCTGCAAAAATTGGCATAAGGTAATAAAATGATTTAATATTTTATTTAAATCAAAACAAATGTCAGAAATTAGAAAACAAAAATAAATAAAGAAGGAGAAGCTTACCTGGGGCTCCCTCCCTGGCCCAGCAGCTGGCCGGCCCAGCCAGCAGGCGGCCCAGCCCGCCTCCTCCTCTGTCGTCTTCGTCCTCGACAGAGGGAGGGGAGTGTGCCCGGCGCGCGCGCGCGCCACCGCGCCACGCCACCAGCTCGCCTGCCTGCCTGCCTCTCCCCTCCTCGTCTGGATGCCCTGGAACGACGCCACGCCCCCCCTACTCTCTCACTCTCCCCCGGTTCTTCCTCTCCTCTCCCTCGCTCTCTCTCTCCGTGTCCGAACGCACCCATCGCCGCCGTTCGCCATAGCCGCGCCACCGGCCTCCCCTCGCCTCCCGACTCGCGCAGGAGCTCCGCCCCCCCCCTAAGCTCTCCGTCAAGCCACAAGACGCCGGACGCCCTGTGGAGCCGCCGTCGCCATCGTCTTCCTCCTCGGGCTCCGACCACCATCGCCGTCGATTCGCCGTCTCCAGTGCGTCCCCGAGCCCGCTTCGACGCCCGCTGCAACCGCGGTGAGCTCCGCCACCGTTTCCCTCTCTTCCCCCTCGTTCCCGCGCCGTAACCCCGTTTCCCACCACGGCCGAACCTCCGCCGTCGAGCTCGCCGTCGACGCAGCTCCGGTGACCATTTGGTCACCCCGGCGAGTCCAACAAGTTCGTAAGGCCCCGTAGAGCATCCCTAGCGCCTTGCTTCGCTCGCCTTCGAGCTCCAACCCGTTTCCGTGCACGACCGAACCCCGGCGGCCGCAGCCGAGCTCGCCGCCGTCGACTCCGGCCACCCCAGGCCCAGCCACGGCCACCGCCCGACGCGCCATCGAGCTAGCTTTCCAACGCACCTAGCCGCACGCCGTTTGGAGCACCACAGAGGAAACCCGAGGCACATGTACGCCGCGGACCTCGCCGGCGACTAACCGCCGGCGGGTTTGACTGTTCGACCTGGGGTTTGACCCCCCCAGAGTCACTGACGCGTGGGCCCCGTCGGCCAGGTGGTTAGCAGTGCTAATCACTGTTAAAACCCCCCTGACACTGACCAGTGGGCCCCAGCGCCACTAATCTTAATTAGGATTAAACTAACCTGTTAAACCCCCCTGTCACTGACGTGTGGACCCCACACGTCAGGTTTGACCCCAGCCAGCGGCAGTTGACCGCTGACGTCATGCTGACGTCATGCTGGCACAATATATATATTTCTGGATTTAAATTAAATCAGGAAATTCCAGAATATTATTTAAACTTCAAAAATTCATAACTTTTATTCTGTAACTCCAAATCAGACAAATTATATATGAAAAATGATCAGAAAAATCCAATCTATCCATCTGTACTATTTTCATGCATGATCAAACAAGTTAAATTGATGTTTTAACAGAACAAGGAAAAGCACTTTAAAGGGCCATGTTTGAGTTTGAAATTTGAATCTTTGATTCAAATTGGTTCAAACCCTTCTGGTTTTAGTTGCATTAGCCCAACACACTCATATTGCCATGTTTCATGCATGCATCATATTGTTGCACATTGTTTGGTGATGGTTGTGTATCGGTGTCCTTTGCGACAGGTTCTGACTCTGAGGAGTACCGTGATTACCCTAACGAAGAACCGTATCAGTGCATCGAACCCTCAGGCAAGCAACCAACCATTTGATCATATCGATACAATCCCATGTTCTCGCTTCTGCTCTCTTTTACTGCATTAAGACAATGCGTTTCAAACTGCTGTGTGCTATGGTAGTTGAACCCATTTCCTCTGCATGACCTGTCATTGCCACAGTAACTAGATGAAACCCACTAGCATGTGTAGGAGTTGATTGAGCCATATGTATGTGTTGTTCCTACCTTGCTATGCCTGCTATGCTTAGAGTCGTGTCAGGTCTGGTTCATCTGGGTGATGGGCTAGAGTGAAATGATTATGTCGGTAATGAGAGTGGTGTGGTGAACACGATTTGGTAAAGGTATCGATGAGAGGCCATGTAGGAGTACATGGTGGGTTGTTTCATTGAAGCCGACCTTAAGCACTGAGATCTGTATGTGTGATTTAAGAATCAGCTACTACCATGCATTGGGCCCGAAACCAATGGACCCTCTCGGCTTCTTATTCACCCTAGTTCTCCGTCCAGGAGTTGCAAGTAGTTTCTGGTGTTTGTAGCCTACTGGAGGCCGTGGACAGCGCTGACCGTAGGGGTGGGCTGTGATGCGGTAGGTACGTGGCACGGTGTACCGAATACCCGTTAGGTATCTCGGGAACCCTGTTCACATTGTTCGGGGCCGTATGGGAAACCTCGGCCGGACTCCCTGCGGATGGAACCTGGATAGGCGATAAACCTGGACTGGAGGCTTAGGTGGTTAGGTAGGTCGTGGCCGACACCCACGTTGGGCTTCCGCTTGAAGGTTGCCGAGTACATGTCGTGTAAACGACGGTAAGTGGTGAGAGCGTGTATGAAGAAGTACACCCCTGTAGGGTTAACATGATCTATTCGAATAGCCGCGTCCGCGGTAAAGGACTACTTGGTTGCCTATACAGTTCATAGACAAGTAAATGGAAACTACTAAAAGCCTCAAGATAAGTGTGAGTGCCGAGGATGGCTCTTCCGTAGGAAGACGGAGGCGGATCCTCGGTAGTGTATTGAAGTGGTGAGTAGTGGACTCGTGTGCGAAAAACCATTTCAAGTGGAAGTATCGTAGGATAGTCTAGCCAAGAGTCAAAGCTGGCTTGCTGCAATAACTCCACCAACCCTTCTTGATAATATGCATGTATGTAGGATCTGATGTAAGTCTTGCTGAGTACCTTTGTACTCATGTTGCTATAATTTACATTTTTTTACAGAAGACGCTGCAACCCCTTCTGATGGGTTCTATGTAGACGTTGACATCAACGAGTAGGCTAAAGGCCCAGGTGGTGACCCTGAGCTTGTGAAGGACCACGTAGTATAGCTAGGCTTTCCAAGCCTCTTTTATTTTACTAGTTGTCTGTACTCAGACAAGTTACTTCCGCTGCTGGTTTGTATGACTGTATGACTTGAATGTTGGGTCGTGAGACCCGTACCTTTGTGTATGTTATGTATGGCTCCCTGAGCCTTAAATAAAGTACTTGTATCGTAGAGTCATGTTGTGATGCTTCGTTGTATTTGCACATATCGAGCATATTGTGTGTATGATTGAAATGCTTGGTATGTGTGGGATCTGACTATCTAGTTGTTTATCTTTAGTAGCCTCTCTTACCGGGAAATGTCTCCTAGTGTTACCGCTGAGCCATGGTAGCTTGCTACTGCTCTGGAACACTTAGGCTGGCCGGCATGTGTCCTTCTTCGTTCCTGTGTCTGTCCCTTCGGGGAAATGTCACGCTTTGAGTACCGGAGTCCTGTTAGCCCGCTACAGCCCGGTTTACCGGAGTCCTGCTAGCCCAGTGCTACAGCCCGGACCCACTTGCTGATGACCGACACGTTCGAAGCTGGGTCATGGATGCCTGTCCCTGTAAGTCTGTGCCACTTTGGGTTTACGACTAGTCATGTCAGCCCGGGCTCCTTATCATATGGATGCTAGCGACACTATCATATACGTGAGCCAAAAGGCGCAAACGGTCCCGGGCAAAGGTAAGGCGACACCCGTGGGGATACCGTGCGTGAGGCCGCAAAGTGATATGAGGTGTTACCGGCTAGATCGATGTGACATCGAGTCGGGGTCCTGACACGGGGCGCCCCTTGGTGAACCGTGGCAAACTGGCAACCGTCCACCGACTCTTCGCCTTTCCCTCTCGATTTGGAACTACTGTCGCACGCTCTTCCTCTCCCTCCCCCATTTTCCTTCAGCCCTTCACGCTTTCTTCTGCCATTGTTCGATCGTCTTCTCCATGGAGGGAACAGGACGGAAACGACCTCGTTATTCTTGCCCCAGTCTGAAAGATGACGTGGTGGAGGAACTCATTGATCGGTGCGACGTCATCACCTCGGCTAGCATGACAGGTTTGTACAAGCCCATTCTTGACTCAACTAATAACATCATTACAAGGAACCCAAGAGTCAAGGAACGGTTTTATCTCCCCTATCTTCTTCGCCGTGACCCTGATGATTGGCGCCGTCACGATGGAGGCCTCGCCCTGTGCAAGTTGATCCCGCTTGATAATGATACGTATGATGTTAAGATGCCATCGCTTGAGGGCAAGGCCTGGGCAGGCGCAAATGGAGATTGGGTTGTTTACATTGGGTCCAACTGCGAGTGGGAACTTGTGAATGTGTACACTCGTGACCGGGTTCCACTTCCAAAAATCTCAGCAGACTGCCCAGAGGTTGAGCACACCGGTATTGTACGCACGTTCAAATACAATCATGGTGACTGTCTTCTATGAAGATAGCAATTTCTCGAGTCCCACCCGCTCTTGGAATTACAACAACTATGAAGTTGTTGCTATCTTCGACAAGCTTGTTGCCGTCGTTGCTGGTTTGACTCGATGGACATTGCTCAAAAATCAGTTTATGTACACGGATGAGTACTGTGATGCAACTGAATACGAGGGCCTTGTGTTTGTTGCCACCACTCGTGGCACTATTTTTGCATGGAATCGTTATGATTTTGGTACATTTGTCTTCCACCATAATTATAATTGTTTCATCCACATGCATGCGGGTTAGCAAGTTTCCCTTTACTAATTAACCTTCTTGTGTTTCCAAGGTCCTGTGAAAATTCCACCACCTATACTTGAAAATTTTTATAACCAAGGGGGAGATGACGATGGTGATGATCACGAGCATGAGGACGAGCAGCGCCCATATACTCGTTGGCGCCTGGCAACTAATTCCGATGGATCACCTCTTCTCGTGTGTATACAGCCCACTGATGATGTTACTGCTAAGGAAGCAGGTGTAGTCTCCCATGGTCGCACTCTCCGGACCTATTCCAACACCCGTTGCATGGTATTCGGGATGGATACTAGTGTGCTAGCGCCAACACCTTCTCCTGGTACAGAATTGATAGTCTTGGAGAAAACTCGCTCTTCCTTGGACAAAACTATCCGATGATGGTGAAAGGCAATCCAACTGTTGTTGACACAACGTTACTAGCACCATTTATGAGAAGCAAATGTGTCTATACCTCGGACATTAGGATGGTTCCCTACCCTGGTACTGATATAGTAGGCCGCTTCAGCCTGGATGATCAGTCTTGCGTTGGTCTCGAGATCGACAATAGATGCCCCGTCCCAGAGAATCACTTGTGGTTCAAAGCAAGCGTTTCCAACGCCGAGGAATGGTTGAGTTGAAGTTCATTTCATTGCTTGTTATTTGTTGTGTGGTGAAAACTTTAGTATTTATAATGTATCCTCGTTGTCGATGTGGGTTGATGACCTGTTGTATGTAATAAAATGATATGCCTATGATAAACTTACTAAATTTATGAATGGCTTTCGAGTTGCTTCTGTGAGTGAGTGGTGCAACGAGGCAAAAAAATATTTTTTGAATACATAATTGTACGTGCATTGCAACAAGTTATCGGATGAGGCCAATCATCAACAATAGTAGTACACTATTTGTACTAGCTTCACATGCTTCACGCGTCGTGCGAGTGTTTTTACTGTACCCATATTGTACTACGTAACCAGCACCTCGAATCCTCGATACTAGTAGTACTATATAGTAAGTAGTAGGAGTAGTAGGGTGGCATGGGCCAGAACAAGCATTCACGTCCAGGAGTACGGCACACGCCACCAGCACGACTTCCATCTGACACCATATTTCTTGGAGTCCGTGCTAGAGCAATCTCTTCAACCTCATCGTTTCTCTAACTCAGCCATCGCGCGGCGGCTGAGGTGGCGGTTTGCCGATAGTCGGTTTCCTCAACTGCGGTCCCACTTGTAAGGCCAACTCCAACGCTCTATCAATATATGGATGTACTCTTCTTCCCAATACAAAAACTTGCATCCATTCTACTCCCTCTGTTCTACATTTGTCAAAACATATATGTATCTAGACATGTTTTAGTATATAGGCAGATCCATTTTTGGACAAATGGAAGTCAAGTATTTTGGAACGGAGGGAGTACACAATAAAAATTTTAAGTTAGCACAACTAGTCTAATTCGAGAGCACAACCGAAGATTTGGTCGGGTTCTTCCTCCTTTTGCCGACACGTGGGACATCCAGCATCCAGGTCATGTCATGAAAGAAAATAGAGTGGTAGTTGATAAGTTGAAGCCACGAGATGTGCATCTTGGGTTAAACTGTAAATAGAATCTTACTACTCTTGAGTAACTCCAAAAGCGGCCACCGAAGATCTTTCTTGGATTTGTTTTTCATCACCAGCACGTCGAGGTGAAAGATGTGCAGGTTCAGTGGGTCCTCTTGCGTTTTCACTGACATGTGGGGCCGCATGTGAGCAAACAGACGATGGGCTCCGCGCGTCCGCTGGCTGGCTGAGAAGAGAGATAGAGGAGTGCTGAGCACGGACTGCAGGAAATTTGTTCTACGTAACCAGCACCTTGATATTCGTGTGTGGTTGTTTCTAGAATAAAAAAAGGAGGTACCTCTACTTATGTTACTCCCACTACGCCTAGCCTAAGGTTAGTAGGTGACCTTGCGCTTGGCTCTTCGCCTCTTCCGGAAGTCGATGGTTCTACAGTAGTGCTTCTGGCAATCTGACACCAAATGAACTGCTGCACGTCCACCGCTTGTAAGCAAAAGTTTCTCCTCGTGCTGCGAGCCACCGCGCACGCGTTGGCGAGGGAGAAGGCGTAATCAAGCTTCTCGTCGTTCTGCGAGTTGACGGGACACATCAAAGTTATTTACTAGTAGTACGTACTCTCTCCAAAAAAGGGCTGACCATGTCATTGCTACCATCCCGTGCTCCGTCGTTGAGTACGTGCACTATTCACGTGCCATTCACGTGCCATCGAGGAGAAAAAATATTGCATAGGTGCCATCGAAGTGCACGACTCACTTACGGAAAAGGGTTTCCCCCCGCTTCCCCCCCCCCCCCGCACGACTCACTTACGCACTGGTGATCTGATTATCTCCATTTTCTTGCATGACACGTGCACCTTGATGCTAGATGTCTCGCGTGTTGGGAAAAGGATGAACAAAGCTCACGTAAAAGAAAAGAGTTGAAGAGCATAGATTCCCGGTGACCGAGGAGGAGCAAGGAACCTCGCGGTGGAGCGTCTGCAAGGAACCTTGCGCGTTTCCCCTGTTTTTTGCCGCCTGCCCACCTATAAACAACTAAAAGAACATGAACTTTTCGCTAACCACTAGAAACGGTACATCAGGATGATAAGTTGAAGATGTTTTATACTCCCTCCGTTCCCAAATTCAAGTCTTTTTAGATATTTCAATAAGGGACTACATACGAAACAAAATGAGTGAATCTACACTCTAAAATATGTACACAAGCGAATGCACTAACTCCATCCGATCCAACTCATGCACATACGCGCACATCATGGAGCACACAACGCATGTACACAAGACGTGCATGCACACACGCTCGGCCGCAGAATGCACGAGAATAACACATGCATGCGCACACACTCGGCTGCATGGAGGCGTGCACCATCCGCGGCAACGTCCGGTTCGTCGTGCTACAGCGAAGCTCGCACGCAACGGCGCATATGCATCTCTTGCAGCACCTCTTTGCCGTCGTTGCTCAACTACTAGTCGGCGACGAAGACGACCGCAGCCTCGGCCTTAGAGCTAGCACCGATGGAAAAACACGCACGCTGCACACACACGAGCACACACGGAGTGCCCATGACATGGTGGTGGTGCGTCCCCAGTCGCCTCTACTCCTTCTATGCATGTTGTCTATCAAGGCGGATGCATGCTAATGATGATGTGGGTGAGATCTTCTAGGACTCAGATGATGACGAGGAAAATTATGAGACATAAGGTGACGTACACCGTCAAGGTCCACGGTCAAGGGGGTGCTAACAAGTGCTTAGATGTGCTTAGAGCAAGTACAATAGAGCTGAGTCAGCGGGCTATAAGGAATAAACAGTAGTATATTTCTCCTTAGTTGGAGGAAAGAGAAGAGGAGAGAGAAGGTAAGCGGGCTCTTCGTGAAGAGCCAGCTCTAGCACGTGCTCCTAGGCACTTTGTAGTACATGTTGACTATAAGATGAGTTGTAGGCTTATAGCCAGCAGCTGGCTATACTATTAATGCTCTTTAGATGAGGTGCTAAGTGCATTAAATGGCTTAGTAACTCAAGTGTTCAATGCATAGGTGCTTAGTTTATTGGTGCCACATCATATTTTATGCCTACGTGGCAGGCTTAGCAGCTATACATGGTGGAGCACTGGGAGAGGCCAAGGCTGGTCATAGTGGGGAGTAACTTGTACTGTAACATATTACTATGTTACTCTAAACATCTCTATAAACCGGAAAGGGGGGAGTAGTAACATAGACTAGTGTCATATGCAGAGTATGGGAGCACATGATACTTCCCCGTCCGGACCGATCCCAAGTTGGCTTCTCACCTTCTTCGCCCAACAAAACCCCTCCCCCTCCCGCACGCGCTTCCCGCCCGGCGCCAGCTGAGCCCGCCGCTCCACATTGATGGCAAGTCAGGGCGACGCGACCTCTCACTGCTTCCGCCGTTAAAGCAGCGCGCCGACCGAGGGCACCGCTCGCTGCACGCCCGGCATTTCAGACTACACAGTGGATAGTAACTTTTAGAGCAGGCTATAAGGATTTAAATATAGTATTTGTGCTTAGTTGAAGGAGAGAGAAGAGGAGAGAGAAGAGAAGCGGATTGTAAACGTGTAGCCGGTTGTACTCCAACATACTCTACTTCGTGAGACAAAAGGTGGGGCCATTATTAATGATATTGTATTTATACTAAAGGGACTAACGGACGCCTTAATTACTCTAGTTTTTTTTGAGACGAACCTTGGTGGGGCTATTATTGACTTTTTTTGAGCTATTATTGACTTGGACGTGGGGTTTGGGGGCCAAAGACCTACTATTATACTCCAACCTGACATGCTCTACCCTAGCCGCCGCTGTATCATATGGTTTCGCACCATTCCAGATCTTAGCGCCGCCACGCAATTCTTCTCCAGCCCTCCTTCCGGCGTGCACCGCGAGAAGGGACAGCAGTCCTCCGAACCCCGCCTTTCGTGATCCTGTACGGGAGAGGGGCGATCAGGTTTTTGGGGAGCACACTCCTATGACTGCTGCCAGCGACAACTTCCTCAATGAAAGCCTTCTTCCCCGACCTCGGTTACCTCTTCATCAACGACATGAGTGACAACATCAACCACATCGGTTCTGCTCCCGCTGTACAGTATGTGATTCTGTCCTCCTGGTTTAGTCCGCATCATTACTTTGATGTTTGCAATTGTCGTCATGATCTATTTACTGCTGATTCGGATTAAATCTCATACTAAATTGCTCATATATTCAACAATCCAATCCAAAAACCTGATCACAGGCAATTTACTCCGAGTGGTTTTGCTGTGCTTTTGAAGCCGCCTACTTTTAAGGGGGTGCAATATAAAAGGTGGCGCACAAGAGCAGTATATTGGTTTCAGATCATGTACTGCTATGACGCCACTAAGGGTAAGCCTGAGGGCGATCTTAATCCTACACAGCAGGAAGCTTTTCAGAACATGGATACCCTCTTCAAAGCCGCCCTGCTGAGTGTTCTTGACGATTCCATTGTGGATTCGTATATGTTGTTTGACAGCGGCAAAGACATGTGGGCTGCGCTCGAGGCCACGTTTGGGCCCTCGGGCGCTGGCAACGAGTTGTACGTCATGGAGCAATTCTGTGACTACAAGATGACTGATGAGCGCTCTGTTGTTCAGCAGACTCATGAGATACAGTCACTCTCTAAGGAACTTGAGTACTTTAAGTGTGTGTTGCCGGACAAATTTGTTGCTGGGACCATCATTGCCAAGCTTCCACCTTCGTGGAACGATTTTGCTACTTCTCTGAAAAACAAGAGACATGAGTTTTCTGTTTTGGATCTCATTAGCACTCTTGATTTTGAGGAGAAGGCGAGAGCAAAAGACACACGTGCTCGGGTCGCCGAGGGAGCTTCTAGTGCCCACATGGTACACGAGAAGAACTTCCAGCCCAACCAGCCCCAAAACAACAAGAACAAATCTCAGGGGAAAGGCAAGTTTGATGCAAAGAACAAGCCGTCACATTCTACCAACTTCAAGAAGAATTCTCATAACGGGAAGGGATACAAACCTCAATTTTGGTAGCACCGCACAAAATTTATATGGCTGCATCTACCTGCTGTCAGCTAACCTCATGGTGCTCCAGGTATTCCTACATTCGTAACTAGGTACAATGACCACCGCAAGATGAAATTAGCTTATTCGTACGTTGACTTGCTGAATGCAGTGCGGAACGATCCTGTCATGTCTGGAGGAGCAAACAAGCAGTGCAGCCGAAGGTGGAAATCAACCAAGGACTTATGAAATTATATGTAATCTTCCTCAGGCAGGTCAGTATCCCCTTCGTCCAGATGATCGTGTTTTGTCATGCCGAGCTATTGATATGTGCTACTGTTTTGCAACACCGTTTAAGTATAGCTACTGTTTTCCTATCTTTTCAGATTCAGGACAATGAATAGGATATCAGGGGAACTGCACAATATGGACCCATGTTGAGTCATCTCTATTGCCTCATGTGTTTGCTGCAAATGTGTCAGCATCAATTGCAAGATGAGGCAGCTAGATAGCTGTGGAGTTGCCAACATGCTCAAAGTGCTCGCAACATTGAGAAGAAACAAGCATGCCCAGGAAATTAATGCGTGCGCAGGGAGGCCCTTTGCTCAGAGAAGCATCGACCGATTTTCTTTATTTCCACACCTTCTCATAGTTTTGTATATTGGTTATAGTATGGTGAATCATTGAGATGCATAGACATGCTGAACTTTTGTTCTTCTGAATGTTAGTTTAATGTGAGTGTCTGCATCCAGTACCGCATCCTCTAATTTGGTGGATGCACACAGAGAAAATAAATCTCCTTAATTTACTCCATAGCCACCCTATTAAATAGGCCTAGTAACAAACCAGGCGCATGCAGTGGCCGGCGGGCACATGCATCCTGCATGCATGGCCAGTCATGCAGCAACGCAAAAGAAGAGAGCGGTTCTTGGGAAAAAGTGAGTAGTTAGTGCAGCGGGCCTTATAAACACGAACAACTCGCTCTCCCGCTTCCGTCTCCCCACCCAATTCCACACGCTCCCCAATCTTCCTCACTCGTCCAAAAAAACCCGCTCACCTTCTTCCTCACTCGTACAGAAAACGCATGCTCCTCTTCTTCCACTCCTACAGAAATCCCCAGCCCTCCTTCTTCCCCACTCGCACTGCCACTAGGCTCGTCTCTGGCTACTCTGCTCAAACCCGTGAGCTCGGCGCGACGCCCACAAGGAAAATGGAGTCGGCTGGCCCCAGCGCCAAGAAGATGAAGCTCCCGCCAGCGGCGACGCCGGTTGTAGATCCCGCACCCGGTAGCGCGGGGAGAAGCGGCGAGCCCCCCCCCACCCGGATCTGAGGAACCAGTAGAATCTCCGGTGGACCGCATCAGCGATCTCCCGGACGTCATCCTTGAGGAGATCATCTCGCTTCTCCCCACCAAGGATTGCTGCCGCACACAAGTCCTCTCAACTCGGTGGCGCCCTCTATGCGCACCACGCCCCTCAATCTCGACTGTCGTCAGATATCTGTCCTTCCTGAATTTGATCTCATCAGAGCCATCGTCTCTTCTCACCAGCAGGGCCCTGTTCAATGCCTATGCATCCCGACAAGCTACCTGCTGTCCATACCCGGCAAGGTGGACGCTTGGCTGACATCCCCTGAATTCGGAAAACTCCAGCAGTTTGAGTTCTACCATTACCATGAAAGTTTCATACCATGAACATACCAAGAATTCGTGCCCACACCACCGTTGTCCATCTCGCGGTTACCCGGTGCCATCTACCAGACGATCTGGTACAAATGCTTCGACTCCCACTGCTAAAAAAACTTCCGTTTGTGGTGGTTTATCTCTCGGAGGCCTCACTGCACAGCATCATCCACTCTAGTTGCCCTGCCCTGGAGCGCTTGTTGATTGTTTTTGGAATAGAAATCGGTATCAGTTGTCTCCAAATAAAGTCGCCTCACCTTAACAGCATTGGAATTTGTTTTGAAGGATAGCAGCTCATCATCGAAGATGCCTCTTCACTTGAAAGGTTGCTCCTACATAATTGTTATACACCTTCAGAAATAACTGTCGTCTCTGCGCCCAAACTGGAGACCTTGGGTGTAATTCGTGACCCGTTTAATAATCACAAGGAGTTGGTGTTTGGCTCCTCACCTTTTCAGGTACCGTATATTATCATCTACACATTTGTAATCATATGCTGCATTTTTCATTTATGCGCATAAGTTTTATATCATCTTGGAGTACACTTTGGGTACTAATATTATGTTATATGCTCAATGAAGAGTTCGTCCATTGATAGCCTATCAATGCTGCTGGATTCTGTCAAGATCATATATATCAGAATGTATAGTTTTGATCTGGACATAATTATTGGCTTGCTGCGATGCTTTCGATCTCTGGAGAATTTATACATAGAGGTGATGATTTCATGCACATTGAAAGCCCGTATATATTGTACTAGAATTAACTGTTCAGCTGTCGTTCTTTCGACATACTCTTTTTTCAGACCTTAACTGTTTTCAATCTTCATGTCTACTTAGGCAGAACCACATGGAGAAAACATATAACCAATCGTTGGCGTAATAAGCACAAGGATTTTCTCAGTTCTCATGACATTCGTTTGAGGACAATAAAGATGGGACGATATGCATCCAACCAGGCAAACAGAAGCTTTGTCACATTCTTCCTGTTGAATGCGAGGTTACTATTGTCCATGAGGCTTAATTTTTACAGCAAGAGATTTCTCACGGATGAACATGTTGAACAACAAAAAAAGAAGTTTCAGGTGGACAAATGGGCTTCTAAACATGCTCGGCTTCTATTTACAACAAGTTGTAGACATCCTAAAATAAATTTTTTTTGCACAGGATGTTGATTTTATGGATCAGACCGATCCATTTGTTTGTGACTGCAAAAAAGAGTGGTTGGGTTAGATGTTACTATCATATTCAATCTGGGTTTTGTCTAGAAATTTGATGAACAATTAATCCTTGGGCTTTTTGTACCATTTGTATGCTTGACTTGCATGTTGTTGCCCCCGTACTCCCCTTCACCTGCCACTACACTGTCGCATATTCCATGGCTGTTGTTCGTTCCCGTCTGAGGCCTTGCCGTTGTTCTCCGCCTTGGTTAGCTCGCTGTGCTCGCCGCCGTCTGGTGTTGTCAACATGGTCAACAACCAAGAGGAATCAGGAGATGACTGTACGCAGAAAGGTTGACAGTAGGGACCCACCAGGGTCATTGCATTTCGCAAGCAGGTGCCTCGTTATTACAAGCGAAAACAATACTTCCTCCTAATTGTTTGACAACTAGGTTCCACTCCATTGTCAATGTAGTCAATAAACGAGAAAATTACACAACGAGTGGATAACACCAGGGACCCAGCAACTCGCCCAGTTGTTTTTCAGTTTTAGAGACGGAGCTCAACTGCGCGCTGTGCGGGGGCTGTGGCCCGTCTAGCCCACGCTTATGCTTTTATTAAGCACATGACGAGCCCAGTTGATATTTTTTTCCTAAAATTGGCTAGCCCATTTCTTTTTTTGGAGAATACCAAAACCGAGGCCTACTTGCTTTTCTCAGCCCTGCTGGGCTGCAAATCTTTCAAGACGAGGAGGGATAAGAAATGGGCTTCCCCAGAAAACGGGCTATAAGTTGTAAGAAATGGGCTATAAATTTTTAAACCAAAGCCAACCGGCAATTGCATTAAAATATCATTTTTTTTCAGGATTTCTCTACTCTCTACTCTTATAGAAACCAAAGCCAACTGACAATTACATTAAAATATCATCTTTTCACCCACAAGATAAACTACTCATACAAATGCATCTTCATGTTCTGTGCAACGAACGGGCATCTTGCTAGTTAAGATTCTAAATTTCATTCATTTTTTTGCGGAGAATTGTTTTTTGAATTTTATTTTGATATAATTTTTTGAAAACTATTTTAACGTGACTCGAAATTTCGTGATTAAAAGAGTTCGGACCCCACCGAAATATGCAAACTTTCGTTGAATTTTTTAGCAGTGCCCAGAATATATGGTCTGTAATGCTAATAAAAAGAATATGGGCTTCAAATATCCTTAAGAATTAGCAAATGGGCTATAAATTATTGAAAATAATGGCTAATGGGTTGTATGCGGTTTTCCACAGATTTGGAGGCTGACTTCTGGGCCTACTAGGTTGACGATGACGTTGTCCTAATTTTTTTTACGCGTACGCAAGGCTTTGTCAACTTAGTCAACACACAGCAGTGACTGTTGGATGTCCATCCAACGGCCGCCATGCTTCTTCAATCTCGGATCTTCCTACTCCAGCCGCCCAAACCAGCGCCGGCGGGACTGCCTGCTCCCTCCTCCCGTGGCTAGCTATGCTGCCGCCAGGCCATCCCTCTAACCACCCATACATCATGTTATTTTCCGGCGATGTCAGCCTCACCCCGCAGCCGACCAGTCAGTGCTCGTTCTTCCCTCAGCGTGGGCATCCGCTACGGTGGCTTCACCGGCTTCAGGTGGTTCTCTTCCTGGGGCCCGCCCTCGTCCACCGCGTTTGTGCTCTCGGCGCGGCGAGGTCAACATGGTCAACAAACAACAGCCATCGGAAGAGGCTGACAGTAGGGGCCCACACAGGAAAATGCCTCCTTATTACGCGCAAAATAATGATTCCTCCACCTGATAGCTGGGACCCACTGGAAGGGTCTCTATATTTCGCGAAAAAAACGTTCCCCCCGATGTTAGCTCGGACCCACCGGAAATGCCTCCTTATTACGCACAAAAAAATAAATACTCCCCCTGCTAGCTGGGACTCACCTTGGTGGGAGGCTGACTTGTGGACCTACTAAGTTTACAGGGACAGAGGGCTTTGTCAACTTAGTCAATATGAACGACTCTAGCTCCAGTGACCGTACGATGTCCATCCAACGGCCATAGTGCTTCTTGAACCTCTGGTCTTCGTGCTCCAGCCGCCCAAAGCAGCGTCGGTCGTGCCGCGTGCTCCTGCCTCTCGTGGCCGGCTATGATGCCGCGGAGGCCTCACCGCCCCCTACTACTCCCACCGCTGGCCAGGCCATCCCTCTACTCACCCACACCCCCTGTTATTCTGCGGCGACGGCAGCCTCACCCTCATACTCCTCTTCGCGTGGGCATCCACTGCTGCATCTTCCCCGGCTCCGCGTTGTCCCCTTCCTAGGCCTCGCCGTCGTCCACCGCCGTGGTGCTCTCGGTGCGGCGTGGTCAATGTGGTCAACGATCGACTTCCATCGGAAGAGTATTATGCATGGAGGGGCTGACAGCTGGGTCCACGGCGGCCGCAAGGAATTGCCTCCTTATTACGCGCAAAATAATTATTCCTCCACCTGACAGCGGGGACCCACCGGACGGGCCACCGTATTTCATGAAAAAATGTGTCCCCCTGACTACTGGGACCCACCAGCTACATCTTCGCACGCAAGGAAGTGCGTCTGGGCAAAAAAAACGATTCGCCCCCCTGACTGTCGGGACCCACCAGCTACATCTTCGCACGCAAGGAAGTGCGTCCGGGCAAAAAAAATGATTCGCCCCTCTGACTGCTGGGACCCACCAGCTACATCTTTGCAGGCAAGGAAGTGCCTCACAGTCGGGACCCACCTGGTCGAAGCGTACGTAGCGTTGTCATTCTGGTCGCGAACGTGTAAGTACATACTGGTCATAGTAGAGGCGTGCACATACACGTACGTACAACGGCGAGGGTGCAAGAAAGAAAATACGGCCACGTACGTACATACGGGCAGGGTCTCGAACGCCTACTCGCGCATACGTACATGGCTGGGTCAGAATGGAGAAACAGTGTCGTCGTCGAGTTCATGGGGAGCCAACCGGCTGGGTCGGAACAGAATGCGTGGTTCTGTTCATCGGGAGGGCTTGGACGGAACAGGCAATGGAAACGAGGCCTGGCGTACCGCAGAACGGAGGAAAATGCCTTGTGTTCGACCGGCCATGTTCGAAACGGGATCCTGTTGATCGGGAGGGGCCTGGCGTACCGCAAAACGGAGGAAACGGACCTCCTACGGTTGAAACGGGGGTCCTGTTGATCGGGAGGGGTGTGGCGTACCACAAAATGGAGGAAACGGACCTCCTACGGTCAAAACGGGGGTCCCGTTGATCGGGAGGGGTGTGGCGTACCGCAAAACGGAGGAAACGAACCTCCTACGATCGAAACGGGGGTCCTGTTGATCGGGAGGGGTGTGGCGTGCCGCAAAACGGACAAAACGGACCTCCTACAGTCGAAACGGGCGTCCTGTTCATCGGGAGGGGTGTGGCGTACCGTAAAACGGGACTCCATGGGATACTATTCATCTCCACCGTCGACCTCCTCCAGCCTCCACGGGCTACCGTCAACCTCCTCCAGCCTCCACGGGCTCCTGTTCATCCAGCCTCCACCGTGCGCTACTCCACCGGCTACTGTTCAACCACCCCTCCACCATCTACTGTTCATCCAGCCCTCCACCATCTACTGTTCATCCAGCCCTCCACACCACAGGGTCCTGTTCAACCACCCCTCCATGGCCACCCCTCCACCGTCTACTATTCATCCAGCCCTCCACACCGCGGGTTCCTGTTCATCCATAGGCAACGCCACCTCTCACTATTCATCCCCCCCCCGCAACGCTCACTGTTCATCCCATAGGCAGCATCGATTGGCTTTAGTTAGCAGCAGTAGCGAAGGAATCGCTCCATCGGGTTCAGTTAACAGCCATCGATCGATCGCTCGAGTTCAGTAACGCGTAGCCTGCAGTGCAATCGCTCGGGTTCAGTTAGAGCCCAACGCCTCGCTCGGGTTCAGTTAGAGCCAACGCCTCGCACCTGTACGAGAGAAACACGGATCGCTCGGCCCCCGACCTCCCACCGTAACCGGCAACTCCCCGAAATTTTCCTCCCCCTCGCTTCTACCATGGTTTTTTCCGTCATGGATGGCCCAAAGAATGTCATGCAGATTCGTCTCCGACCCGCCCAGGACGAAAAGCCCATTTTCTGTCATGATATTTTGTCATAGAAGTAGGAGCCCACCACATCTATGATGATACCGGGTTTTGTCACAATTATCGTCATAGAAGTGTCATATGTATGAAAGAAAAAAAATTCATTCGGCCCAAAATGTCACGGATGTGTCTTTTTTTTGTAGTGTATGTTATTTAATATGTAGATATTACAGATCCATACATTTTAGTAGAACATAATTTGGTTAATTTTTTTTTTGAATTCAACCTTAAGATTTTGAGATCATTGTATTTGTAAATCATATTATACATATAAAGGAGCAGAATTCTTTGTTGTGCTTTTGAAAATATATATAAAAAATGAAGTATATAGAATTTAATTCCAATTGAAAATAGATCCCGCCCGAAAAAAATAGAATACAAACGAGATTCGAATTGAGTTGGCACGGTAAACGTGCACTCTGCAAAATTTGAACGAAGCGGGGAAAGTCGCAGTAACCGCCCGAATCCAAAATCTGTGAGATGGAAATTACTACTGCCTATCCCTCCCACGCAAAGCCTATCTGCTGGATTTCTATAGGTTTCGATAGGGGTAGGTTTGTAATTTCACCCAAACGTGACGTAACCGCCTCTCACCTGGATTCATACATGGTGGGCGCCAAAACACAGTGTGTCCTCGGCCAAAATCGACTCCCTCCCCGATTCATATTCATACACGGTGGGCGCCAAAAACAAACTCTCGTCGGCAAATATTCGGTGTATGCGAGATTACCGTCCTATCCCCAACCGACTAATATTGCTGTGATGTAGGAAATTTGAAACGGGGGCTAAGTTTGTAAATTTCCTCGCATTTGAGACAAGTGCACCCTGAATACATGGTTCCCCCTTCCTCTCTACCTTCCTTTTCCCCATTCATACTCCGTGGGCGCCAAAACACCCTCTCCACCCCAGCCTCCTCCGTCCGCCGCCGTCCGCCACCCCATCCACCGCCGTCCTCCTCCACCATGCCGGAGCTGATACCCCAACGCTGCCGTCCATTACAAGAGATCGACCTCTCTCATCCACGGCTTCGGACCGGGATCCTTGCATCACGTCCTCTCACTTCATCCCCGCCGTCGTCCACCTTGCCGGCGCCGCTCCTACGACTGTCTCGTCAACCGCGCCTCGCCGCCACCGTCTACCCTCCTAGGTCTGCTTCCACGCTGCCGACAGCCATCGCTACCGCAACACCGTCAAATTCTCAGCAGATGCATACACGGGCCCGCACCAGAGGCGGTACTCTTTCGTATCTGATCAACTTATTTATCGCAACAAGAAAATAGATCGCCACTGCTTTACTCTGATTTCTTGTCTTGGTTGTGAAGTTGCCTTTGTCCAGTTTGCACCTTCAGATCCGCCATGGCACACTCAACACTATACTCCCAATGCTTATGGTTTTCCCCTTTTATATTCCACACTAGTTAGATCACAGTAGACTAAATTTCAAAATTGGGCTAGTCGATTTTTCAGAGCTCGCCGGAGTTCGCCGGTGCGAACGAAGGGGCTCGAGTGGTTGTGGGGCCTCGCCGAACGAAGAAAACTCGACGCGGGTGGGGGTTAGGGCGGGGGTGGGGGTGGGGGTGGCGGAGGAACACAGGCGATGGGGGGTGGTGGTCCGGCCGGCGGCCCGTGCGGTGTTCTGTATGGGAAGAATCAGAGACGAGGAAGAAGAAGGGTTAGGAGACATAGGATCTTTATCCAACCGCCTGAAATGGTCGAGAGACAGTTGGGAGTTGCATTCTTAATGCGCTCTGGTTCATCATGTGTGGGCACTGCGCAACCAACATTTTATTATCCAAAATCTGCTTGCCATGTTCCTCTTTCGTTCTTTTTTTAATATGTACTCTCTCCGTTCCTAAATACAAGTCTTTGTATAGATTCCACCATGGACTACATATGGAGCAAAATGAGTGAATCTACACTCTAAAATGTATCTGGATACATCTGTATGTGATCCATAGTGGAAATCTCTGCCAAGACTTATATTTTGGAACGGAGGGAGTATGATAGTAGTACAGTATGTTCCTTGTACTGAAGATGAGCAGGGACATTTACAGTGTAGAGGTCTATACGGTCGGTTGTGATGGACACTTTGAGCCTCTTTAATTCGTAGGATTTTGTAAACATAGGAATAGGATTTGTAGTGGCCTGCCCACTTGAATCCTATAAGAATAGCAAGGAAATGCGGGGAGCGGTGTCGCCTTTGAGAGTTACACTGATATTAACAGTACCGTGCCTTCAGTTGAAGAGAACTGGTATCCAAAGCCTTTCTAGCCATACCGACAGTACTAGCACATATATTCCAACAAGTTCCACTTTGCTGATTTTACTCTAATGCTTACGGTTTTCCCCGTTATATCTACACTATGATCTATGTAGCTGATTTGTGTCGCACTAGCAGCAGTCCACTCTTGAAGCTAAACACTGCAATGACTTACAAAATTGGCACCAAGGCATTGAGTGCCATTCTAGATGCAATGAAACGCATACGCTCCCCACCTGTTGATTCTTGTTCAGAATATGATCCTAATGACTATTCTAACCTCGAGGAGTCAAAGGCAGATGGCCTATCCCGTTCACCCATCAAGGTGCCTGTTCTAATTTGGTAAGGTTTTATTGATTGCGCATATCTCGCATATGTTGTCTTGCATTTCTTCGACTTTGTTGCACCGCCATCTACTTAGTTTACTCATCATATATGTCGAGATGCCATGCCCATCCATTATTAATACATATTCCATCTGTCATCATACCATGTTTTTCCACTCAAATGTTGTTCTTGTGCATCAGACATCAAAAAGGAAGAGGGTGATTGCCGAACCTAAAGGAGCACCAGCAAAGTCCTTGAAAAACGTGGTGGTGCCGGAGAAATCAGACAGCACCCCACTTATATTGGTTGTACAACCAGTGACACAAAACGTAGGACCGACTCCAGCATACTGTACCCATACTTCACTGGCCACACCACTAGCCACACCACACAGGACCTGCACTCCAGCAAAAGGTATACCGATTTCATTTGCCATAGCACCAGCCGTACCACAGAAAAATCCCACTCCAGCAAAAAGTACAGCAAGTCCACTGGCCGAAGACCTATCCTAACTGCAGAGACGGCCAATTCCTGCAGATTGGAACCCCATTCCATTTATTCCCAGTTTAAACGACAATGCTTTCAATGTTGTTAGGGACTACGTGCATATATTCCCATCATGGGAAGATTATAGTGAAGACAAACACCATTTTCACATCTTCCTGTCCAACTTACGTGTAAGTGCTGTTATTCATGGTTATTATTTTCCTGTTTTCTACTAATTGAACACATCAATGATTTACATTACATTGTTGTAACTAGGCGAGGGTCAATCTGGATAGTCATAACGAGCAAAGCTTGCTTGTGCTTTTCAAGGAAGCATTGCAGTAGTATCGGTGTTACCTGAGGAAATCACACTTTGATGGCAAGTCTATAAACGAATTTCCGGTGAAGTCTCCTGTGCTAAATTTAGAAGACATTGAATGAAAAAAACTTGTTATGCACTGGTCTCGTTCCTAGGATGAGGTATTGTCTATAAAATCACATGACAATTTGAACTTCTACTTTTCCGCATGTGCCTTACGGATCTTTTTCGCAGGAAATCTGCTCGAAGAAGAATTCCGGTTTGAAAAGAACGACGGGATATCGCAAATATACGGCCCGCTGCTTTGCTCTTGTTAGTACCTGTTGTCCTGTATCACTGTACTTGCATACATACCTGGTTCATTATGTGACAGCAGTATGCATGATAGCTTGCTTATCAATTGTTCGCTCCAAATTATCTGATCTGTATGAATGGTTACATTAGTGTAGAATATATCCAATGCCAATGAATTTTTTTAGCTCTACATTGTTCTTGTAAGTACATGTTGTCCTTTATCATGTACTTATATTGACAGGTATATGTTCATGTACCATCACTCTGCAGCTTATTTTCCTTTGCCCTCCATTTTCTACACATCAGATCTATATTTACTCTTACCATAAGGTTGGTACTAAAGAAGTTTAGCTGTGCAATGCTCTTGGCTGTACCTTTTGCCTGTATCGCTGCACTTACATTTATAGCTACTTGGTTATGTAGTATCACTCTTCATCTTATCTTAAATATTCTCCATTTTTTCGTATATTATCACATCTATATTTACTCTTAACAAAATGTAAAATAAAGACAATGCTTATGAAGAAAATTCTGTGGTAAACTCCTTGAATTGCCCCCCCATCAACATGGACAAGGGCTTTACAGAGCTTGTCTTCACAAATAATGTAAGTTTGTCCTTCTCAAGCCTTCAAACTTTGTTGTGTATATTTGGTTAGGCATGACTGCAACAGCTGTTTATTTTTGGTGTTTGCATCAAATTGCATGTTTAAAGTTTATTATATAGTTCATAAACAAAAGTTTGTCCTTCTCAATTTAAGTTTTCAGTTGTACAACCAAGTTCCTTATTCATACCATGTAAATTAAACTATACAGAGCAAGTGATCTTCTTTTGCACTGCATGTATGCTTCTGTTCTTCATCCGTAATCTAGTGGTGTGGTGAACCTACCCACTACAACACAATGTCATATTCTGCAATGTCTTAACTATGAACAATGTCATATCATTTTACTATTATTTAAACTGTCTTTTTATTTGCCAATCTGAAATGGGATAAATTGACAGCACACTAACCATTGATACTTATGAGTTCTTGATCTGTAATCCAGTGGTGTCGTGAAGCTGCCAACTCCTTCACAATGTCATTTCCTGCCATGTCTTGACCTGAACAATACCATATTGTGTTAATGCAATTTTAAACTGTGTCACTTTATTCGTCAGTAAGAAATGTGATGAAATTTCAGCACTGATACTTTTATGTGCAAAACCTGTCATATGTCTGCTTGTTTATCTTTCAGAGTGAGGAAGATATAAGTGTTGAACAAGCGGAGTCTCATCAGCTTGCTCAGCTGCTTACGCTGCAGCTCCCCAGCAGGGCTAACCTTTCTTGAACTCTATTGAAGTGCTGTCGGTTTTGTATATTATTTTGTCGGCGTGTTTATTTGCACTGGTGGCGATCTTTGATGCCCAGTGTATGTAATCCGTTGTCTGCTTGTGCTTTATTATCATAGTGGCGAACTTTGATGCCTAGTGGATGTAACATGCCGTAATTTCTTTATTGTATAGTCTAGGTTTTTTCTTATTCACGATGCTGCAGTTATTTTACTGTATATATATCCTGTCTTCGCAGTAAACCGGCCAAACCGTAAAATTACGGTACATAATCGGGCCGTCATGCAATCACGATGTATGATCTGCATCATGGGCCCCGTCATCTTGGTCCGTTAAAAGGCCAAAAGTAAACTGGCCCACTAGTAGATTCGGGCCTTTAATAGGCCGAGTAACCCCCGGCCCTCTTTTCGCAAGAGAACTCAATGGGCTTTTAGGAGGCTGAGAAGTAGGTTGGGCCTGAAACGTGCCAAACAGCTAACGGGCCGGCAGCAGCCCGAAATGGACCCCGACCCATGATTGTGCGAATCAAATCACGGGCTTTTAACAGGCCAAAATTGTCTCGATCCTTGTTTGGCCCAATCAGATATCAGCTGCGAGCAGGCCGGATGCAAACCGGGCCCTAGTTGGCCCAACTATATGACGGGCTTTTAACAGGCCGAAATTAATATAGGGCCGAAATGTTAAACGGGCCCTTAACAGGCCAAAACTAATATCATGCCGAATTACTAAATGGGCCTTTAGCAAGTGGGCCCAAAAGCATAGCGTCCAGTTGACGGGCCGAATCTGATATGGGCCATAATTTAGCCCAAAGCCTCTTAAAGGGTCAGACCTGATTTGGGTCGTAATTTGGCCCAGAACGTGGTAGGCTTTTAACGGGTCGGATCTCATATGGGCCATTATTAGACCCGAAACGTGGCAGGCCATTAATGGACCGGATCAAATATGGGCCGGCATTTGGCCCAAAACATGGCAGCCAGTTAATGGGTCGGCCTACTAGGGTCCTCAAAATCTTGTGGGCCTACAGCTGGGCCGGCCCATTAATGTCGGCGAAATCTCGTGGGCCTTTAGCTGGGCCGGCCCATTATGATCTGCAAGAATCTTGTGGGCCTTTACCTAGGCCGACCCATTATGGCACACAAAAATCTTGTGGGCCTTTACCTAGGCCGGCCCATTATGGCCCGCAAAATCTTGTGGGCCTTTAGCTGGGCCAGCCCATTATGGTCCGCATCCTCCAGCCAATGATGATTTTACATGTGGAAAATTCCCATTGGTCGGGGTTGTTAACGGGTTATCGGATCCAAAACCTGACCCGATAGCTTAACGGCGTTTCGTTACGGTGGATGCCACGTGTCAGTCACCCTTGATGAAAGCACTTATGTGACGCGCGATTTATCGTCATGGAAGTGGACACTTCTGTGATGATAATTTTGGTAATGTCATGGAACACTTCCACGACAACACAGGTATGACTATCTTGATTCTGTCATAAAATCGTCATGGATGTACATGCATGACAAAAAACGCGACCTACTGTGACAAACACGTATCATCATGGAAGTGTATTTTTTGTAGTGTACAATCATCGTGATTAAACCTGTGTTACTCGTGGAATTGTCACGACAGATGTCCTAGTGTGAGGACTTAGTCGTGAGGCCAACGCATCCATGTGGTAGCTTGAGAGGGGTTGATCGGGACGAGAGATGCAACGCACAAGACAATGATTTAGACAGCTTCGGGCCCCGGGAAACATCATCCGGTAATAGCCCTACATGTTGTTTGTGGCTAGGTCTCATTATGCTCATGAGGGAGACGCCGTAAATCCGGCTCTCCTCTCTTTGTGTCTAGCCTTAATGATTCTTTTCTTGCCTGTCCCTCTTGGGGTGCCTTGCTCCTCCTTATATAAGTTGAAGGGACGGGTTTCATGACTAGTCCTAGTAGGATTAGGATTACTCTATTACAAGTGGAGTCCTAGTCTTGCTTCCTTTGTAAGGGAATATTCCTTATGCTTTCCTCTTAAGACGGCCTACCATAACATGAGCCAACCTTCTGGGCCTTGGGCCTAGTCCTCTAACTGACCCGCCGTCGGGGCCATTAGTGAGTCGCCAGGCTCATGAGTCGTCAGACCGGTGAGCCGCCAGACTCGTGAGTCACCAATCCTCCGACGGGTTACCAACGAAACGCCAAGTCCCAGCCGGGTCATATATCCAGCCGGGTCATACCGCGGGGTATATCCTCGACATTAGCCCCCAGTTTAATTTGGATTTATCCATGTTAAACTGATCCTGTAAAATAAACACAAGAACAAACTTGATAGGTTGTGCTCCGGGTTAAATATTTTCCCAAACCGGCACCTGATCATACTTAAGTCCTTGTCATTTCCTCTGGGATGCGTATTCATGATCTCATAGCAAATCTCCTTTAGCATATGTGTTCAAACATTAACAATGCAAAAAATCTAGGTCAATAGGCCTTCTTATTTTAACGACTCTGATTCGAATACGATCAAAGTCGGACCAAAAAGGGGTTAAGCTAGATTTGAATACGATCAGCCCCCAATGGTCATTTGAAGCAGGGTACCTATGTCTGAGCTGTGCTTTGCAACAGACTCTCTTTGGTCCCTTTAATTTTTCCTGAGAACTCGAACTTTGCGAGAGATAAATTCTTCTTGAGCCGGAATTTTTCCGGATGGCCTTTAAACTGGCAACATTTATTGAGCTATGTACATGTAGCCCCCGAGTCTTTAAGACGACTCAGTGAGTTGACTTGAGATTCTCCATAGTTAACCGTGATATAGACCGGTTTGAGTCCTGCATGGGACAACTTGCAAGCCAAAGTAATTGCTCTTTCAAAGAAAATATTATGTAATATAAAATATACTGGATGGATTTTACCTGATATGTCAGGCCAGTAATTATCCACCACAGAGTTGATGATCACGGTGAAACTGAAATCAATCACGGGTGAGCCGGCCGGGGCGTTGTGACCCAGTATGGACGGGTGAGTTAATCGCAGGCACGATAAGCCGTGCACACGGGCGAGTCAGCCGCAGGCGCGGGTCTCAGCGAGTTGAGATGGATCAAGATGCACGGGCGGCGGCTTACATACACACGTTCAATAGCAAGCAGGGCGAACGCCAGTGCATGACGATGCTGGCACACGCTCCATATCCGTGATATAACAACCCCTTTGTCATGCATAATTGTCTTGCGTAACAATATTGCAAAACCAAGTAATTATTTTCAGATGAATTAATATATATGATGAAAAAACATCGAAAAAATAGCACCTGATATTTTTATCTAAGATCGCAGACTGATGATGGAATGGTTGCAGGAGTTATGATGGAGTTCATCAAGCCATGAATGTGGTGCCAAGGAATTGTAGCCTTGCTTCTAATATTTGGTTCTTCACTGTCAGATCAATACACTTGAAAATGTATCCTGATTCACTTTCTTTCTTTCATCTTGAACTGCTTGTAATTCACCAACAGCTCGCATAGCGCTCCCTTCCACTGTTTGAAATTGTTCCACATTGAACTTCTGGAGGGATCTCAAAGTCTAATTCAAGAATCGTAACAGTTGCTGAATCAAGTTTCTCAACATGGTGGTTCAGCATCTCAGACTGCCCCTTGGGCTGGAGCTACCTCGCAAACTAAACATGTTGTTCTTTTTGCTGCAATCCAGTGCACTTGGAAACCTATTAGAACAAGCAAAGATGAACCATGGCAGCGGGCGGGCAGCTCGCGGCAGGTCCGGCGCAGTAAGCAGGAGGCCAAAACCAGCGGGCGGCCGGGTCGCGCAATGTCGGTGAAGCTGAAAATGTGAGCCAGCGGAGGGCGGGTCAGGATAGCACGCAGTTAGAGGCGAGCGGTGTCTTGAGACAGGTAGACCGCGACGCTTAGTGGCACCGGCGGTTTTGACACCAAGTCAACGACGACTTCAAGTGAGGCCGTTGCGGACGTAACAACATCGATCGGCGGCTCGGCGCGAAGCCGAGCGAGGGGCGGCCTGAGAAGTGCGGCCATTGGAGGCGGTTTGAAAGCCACGGGGGCGACTCGCCGGCGAGGCAACCATGGTTGGTTGACGTAGAACATCGGCAGTTTGTAGATGAGGCCGCGGCAGCGGCGGGTCACTGAGGTGGCATTGACCAGCCACTACGGTGGAGTGAGACGGGTCACGTAGGTGGAGGCGGTTTTGACGCGCCAGGGAACCCGCGACGGGCCCGCGACTATCACGACAGAGGCAGCCGCAGGGGCTTCACAACAGAGGCATCCGAGTTAGAACCGGAGGCAGGCGACTTGGAACAGAGGCCGAGGCGGAGTCCTTGTCTGCCCTCTCGCTGCTGCCTGGTTGTGGCCGATCCAGTGAATCCCCGTCCACAACTTCCTGCGGATCGTGCAACCCCTTCTTTCTTTTTTTTAAACAAACGGGTGGCTGCGTTGTTCCTTGATTCTCTGTTGAATCCGACCAGCGGTGCGCTAGGCTTTATGTCTAGACGCATCTTTGTTGCTGCAACTTGACAAGTGGCCCAAGATTGCCATAAAAATTACTCCCGTCTCGGTCTCGGCGGATCTTCACGGTGAATCCGACGGCCGCTTAGCACGCAACCCTAAAAACTTCTCAGTCTTAATTTCGTACACGCTGTTCCACTGCTTGTCAAGGACGTAAATCTTTCGGCACTGGCTCTTCCTTATCCGGCACGTCGCGAGCTTCTCGATCCCTAAAGGGCTCCCTCCAAGAACTCAACACCACCGTGCGCAGGCCCCACGGTGGGCGCCAACTGTCGTGGAATTGTCATGGCAGATGTCCTAGTGTGAGGACTTAGTCGTGAGGCCAACGCATCCATGTGGTAGCTTGAGAGGGGTTGATCGGGACGAGAGATGCAACACACAAGACAAGGATTTAGATAGCTTCGGGGCCCGGGAAACATCATCCGGTAATAGCCCTACATGTTGTTTGTTGCTAGGTCTCATTATGCTCATGAGGGAGACGCCGTAAATCCGGTTCTCCTCTCTTTGTGTCTAGCCTTAATGATTCTTTTCTTGCCTGTCCCTCTTAGGGTGCCCTGCTCCTCCTTATATAAGTTGAACGGGCGGGTTACATGACTAGTCCTAGTAGGATTAGGATTACTCTGTTACAAGTGGAGTCCTAGTCTTGCTTCCTTTGTAAGGGAATATTCCTTATGCTTTCCTCTTAAGCCGGCCGACCATAACATGAGCCGACCTTCTGGGCCTTGCGCCTAGTCCTCTAACTGACCCGCCGTCGGGGCCATTAGTGAGTCGCCAGGCTCATGAGTCGTCAGACAAGTGAGCCGCCAGACTCGTGAGTCGCCAATCCTCCGGCGGGTTACCAATGAAACGCCAAGTCCCAGCCGGGTCATATATCCGGCCGGGTCATACCGCGGGGTATATCCCCGACACGTACCATAATTGCTTCCTACGTCGATGGATATGCTCCCCAACATCATGTTTGATTGAGCCGCGTACTTTTTTTTTCACTGTCGTGTTTGGGATCTGTTCAAAACATTCAAAAGAATATTTGAATCTTCCATTCACCCCCCTCTGGTCGATATACTCTCGGTCCTAACAGGGTTTCCTGGCTACAACTAACTGGTTTTTACCACATGTTAACAATGTTGATTGTGCATAATTGAGTGCTATTCGTAATGGGCGCTATCTGGCAACAAACGTCGGAGGTAACCGAGTGATTGTTGAATCAAATAATACATTTGCGGTACAAACCTTGAACCAGCATAAGGACTACTTCAGCCCTGAAGTTGTGACGATAAGGAAATGCCATAACCTTGCTAATGAGTTTGGGAAAGTTTCATATAATTGCTTCCGTGAAGCAAATGAGATAGCAAATTATTTAGCAAAGCTTTGCTTTAGTTCTAGAGCTTCTTCACTTTGAGATTCTAACCCTCCTGACTCTATTTCTCATATATGCTTGTAAATGACCTATCTATTACTCCTTCCGTTTCTAAATATTTGTCTTTCTAGAGATTTCAACAAGTGACTACATACGGATGCATATAGACATATTTTAGAGTGTAGATTCACTTATTTTGCTTTGTTGATATCTCTAGAAAGACAAATAGTTAGGAACGGATGGAGTATTTGAGAAATAAAGTCGTATTATGGTAAAAAAAAAGCAAGTCAAATTCTTTTCGCATGGGTTTGATTGGGCTCTATGCGACCAACAAAGGACGCCCTTAGAGCCGCCCCACAGTAAGGCCTTTTCCGGGGCCTGGTTGGAGGCCCGTTTTAGGGATTGGTTCACCCTTTTCGTATTAATTTTCCTCCGGATCGATCTAGAAACCCCTTGCACCCGTCTGGCCCCAATTAAAATTCGGAGAAGGGAAGCCAGAGAGAAGCAAGAAACGCAGCGGCGGCGGCGGCGGCGCAAGGAGCGCGAGCTCGACGGCGCGAGGAGCTCCAACTAGGCGGCGCGAGAGCCCCTAGCTCGACCGTCGCCCACTGCCGTCCCCACCTCTCCCTTCGCTCCTTCTCAGCACGGGCAAAATGGCGGACAGAGACGGGGATTAGGGTTTTATGCCGCCACCACCTCCACCTCCGCCCAGCCCTGCTCCGACGCCTGCCTCCTCCGCCGGGCCTGCACGCATTCTCCCTGGACGGGCTCAAGTCTGTCACGATAACCTCTCCATCTCCATCTCGCCCCGACGCTCCTCTGCTTCCAGTCGCTGCCGGCCCTGTCCCATCGGTAAGAATTCTTTTATGTTGTACTACCTCTGTTCACCAATGTAGGACGTTTTGGCAGTTTTGAATTAGTGAACAGAGGGTGTAGCTTTGAACTCATGTGAGTGTAAATCGAGATATTGTAATTAGGGCTTAAACTAGTGTTGGGCTGATTAGAGGACCAATAGACAGAGTTTCTTGAGATCCAGCAGTGCAACTGTCCACCTTATCAAGACAGCACAATGAAGGGCCTCATTCTCTAGTCAAAGTCATGTGCACATGTTGGACTAGGATTGCAAACAGTGCTTGGCTATGCTCGAGTAAACATTGGATACCAACTTTAGTATTTTTTCTGAGAAATCTGCTTTGAGTTATTTCTCATTATATATTAATTGGTTATTTCTTGAAGTCAACTAATATTTGAATTAGCTCCTGTCAAGTTTAAATGATAAGAACATGGCCTCTCTTTTGTGTTCTGAATATGAAGAATGTAAACAGGGTAGTTAAATACTCTGGAGACAAAGGGATCGGGATTCCCCAATTCGTTTCTCTTGATTTAATCACAAAATATCTTGCAGTGAGAGTTAAAAGACTGTCTGTTTTTTGACGAGGATACTAATTTATATATTATCTTTAAGACTTTAACTATGACATCTTACCTTCCTCAGATTTCCTTCCAGACAAGCCAGACCAAGCACTACCCCATAGGTTTAGCATTACTAGCAAAGGTCTCTGAAACCAATGTCATATTGAATACAAGTTGCTAGCTCACACAAGTTACCTGTGAATTTTGTATGTATGCAACCAAGTATGATAAAAGTTTTATTCAACAAATATCTTTCAAATCTGATATTTGTCTCAATGGATGCAGCTACATTGCTGATACTTGCATTGACCGTTTGGAGCTGCTAGCTTGTTTGAAGGTATGCCGTATTCTGGATTTCTGGCTATGTGTTCCATTCTTTTGTTGGATTGCGTGTGCACCCAAGGGAATCCCTAACATTTGCAAACTCGATTAGCATGGCTGGCAAGGAGTATATCACTTAGTGTATAATTTTGATATAGTTTAATTCGGTTACAGTTTGGTTCTTGGTCATCTTCATTTACGGCACCACCACTTGTTACCAGTTCCATTTTGTCTTCCATGTGAGAATTATTATGTATGGGTAAGGCTGTCTAGAAATTCCCTTCCCCAGGCCCCACCTTGTGTGGGAACTTTCAGCACTGGGTATGCCCTTTTTTAAGCAAATCATGCAGGCTGTGTTTACATTGTTTAATTGTAAATTAGCAATATGTACAATTTCTCCCATTGTCCCCTAATTGTCTTGTCTTGTCACTCAGGCTTCTTCCTCAAGAAGAGTTACTGTACTTGGAGTTTGTGCACCTGGTACTGACTCTTATCTACGTTTCTTTGGTGAGTGGCTTCACATAACCATTGACCCCCCTTTTTTGGATGTTCACGTTTCATATTGGTATGTCATGTGAGTTGCTAAATACGTAAAAATAGAGGCTAGGCTTGAGCTCAAGCTTGTTAGCCTCATGGGCTTGAGTCTAGGCTTGAGCTCGGCTGGTTTAAGGCTTGAGCCGAACTCAAAGTGCTTATTGAGCTTGAGCTTTTTTTGAAAGCCCTAGGGTGCTGTTGTCGTAGGTTGCGCAGATATGGCGATACTGAACTGGTTTGGCGACACCATGGTACGTAAATATATAGAAATTAATGATTAGATGAAAATATGACAGTTTAGAAATACTAATAAGGCAATGGGAACATGGAAAATGCACCATTAATATAATCCTAGTTTTCTTCAGCCGCTGCAACTTCAGTTTGAAGCTGCCGAAGAGTAGGTTCAGTCGCATTTGGGTATTATCTGATCTCCCTCTTTGATATCTTGAGCAAATGTGCTTGAACTGTTGTAGTTTCCTCTGTATTCTTGTGTACAATACTTACATCTGAATCGAACATTTCCCCTACCTTATGCATCTGCCTCTATTATGTCTACACGATTCCATAATGGCCTGTTGGCTGTTGCCTAGATCATTTGCGGCACATCCTAAAATAGTGAGGCGCATATATGTAGATAATGAGGACCAACTTCAACAAAGCAAGGACTCTCAGGGTAAAATCTCAAACTCACCATGGCTAAGAAAAGGTCTGTTGAATCAGAGAGAGAGGAGTACCTGCAGCGTGAGTGTTAGTGTGTGTGGCGGCTCTCACTGGGAACGGGAGGACTGGATGCCCCTTCTAGGTCAGCTTATCCTCATGGGCTTGGGCCCTAAGTGATACATATGATGGGCTTGGGCCCATATCGGTTCAACACTCCCCCTCAAGATGGGTGGTAGATATCTATCATTCCCATCTTGTCACATGCCAAGTTACAGTCCTTTGCTCCTAGTCCCTTTGTCAAGCAATCTGCAAACTGCTGCCCAGAACTGACATGACCAAGGCTGATGATTCCAGCATCAAGTTTCTCCTTAATGAAGAAGCGATCAATTTCCACATGCTTTGTCCTATCATGTTGAACTGGGTTATTAGCAATGGCTATAGCTGACTGATTGTCACACCACACCTTCAAGGGGCCCTTCCTCAGAAGTTTCAACTCACTCAGTAGGTACTTCACCCAGAGCATCTCACACAACCCTTGAGATAATGCTCTGTACTCAGCTTCTGCTGTTGATCTAGACACAACTGTCTGTTTCTTGCTTCTCCATGACACCAAATTTCCTCCCACAAACACACAGTAGCCAGAAGTTGATCTTCTATCATCTTGACAACTGGCCCAATCAGAGTCACTATAGCCATCCACCTCAAGATGTCCACTCTTCGCAAACCACAACCCTTTACCCGGAGTCCCCTTCAAGTATCTCAGAATTCTGTGCACAATATCAAGATGCCCACTCCTTGGTTCATGCATGTATCTGCTCACCACACCCACGGCATACGTAATGTCAGGCCTGGTATGACACAAGTACAATAACCTCCCAACTAATTTCTGATAATCTTCCTTATTCACCAGCTCACCTGATTGAGCTGTCACTCGATGATTTTGTTCAATTGGCGTAGGGGCTGCACGACATCCCATCATGCCCATGTCACTCAAGAGATCCAAGGTGTATTTCCGTTGGCACAAAGATATTCCCTTCTCTGTCCGAGCCACTTCAATGCCAAGGAAGTATTTTAGGTTGCCCAAATCCTTTACCTCAAACTCCTTTCTTAGACACCCCTTCAATCTCTCTATTTCCTCCTTATCATCTCCAGTGATGATAATGTCATCCACATAAACTGCAAGGATGGTGATCTTCCGATCAGAGAGTGAGTGTTTGTAGAACACCATGTGGTCACCATTACATTGACCATACCCCATAGCACGGACAGCACATCTGAACCCATCGAACCAAGCCCTCGGCGATTGCTTCAGTCCATACAAGGATTTCTTCAGCCTGCATACCTTCCCCGTGGTCTGTGAAGTACCAAAACCTGGTGGTATCTCCATGTACACTTCTTCCCTCAACTCACCATGCAAGAAGGCATTCTTGACATCTAATTGATGCAACTTCCACCCAAAGTTTGCAGCACAGGAAACCAATATCCTTATTGTGTTCATCTTTGCCACTGGAGCAAACGTCTCGTCATAGTCCATTCCATAAGTTTGACTATATCCTCTGGCGACCAATCTGGCCTTGTACCGTTCCACCTTCCCCTCAGGATTCTGCTTCACTGTATAGATCCACTTACAACTCACCGCTTTCTTTCCTGCCGGCAATGTGGTTAGCACCCACGTCTTGTTTTTCCTCAGTGCTTCCAACTCTTCTATCATCGCTTCACGCCACTTCGGATCTTGCTTTGCAGCCTTCCAATCCTTTGGGATTGACACAGTTTGAAGAGAGGGAACAAACACTCTATAGGAAGGAGACAAAGCCTCATAAGACACAATTTCCAATGTCATGATCATCAAAAAAGTGCTCGCTTTAGGTTGCTTTACCGCCTTATAGACCATTAACGTACTGCAGTGCTAATGATTGAAGTAGAGGAAAGTAATGCTACACTGTTAGTAAATTGCTCTGATATTTTCAATTGTACACCGAGCAAAAGTTTGTAAATACCTCTTCACACATAACATTTGCGGGATGTACTCATTTACTGAAGTTTACACTGAAAATAAAATTTATTCAATAGGAACTGTTGTGAAACCGAAAGGTAATTCATTGAGAAGAGTATGATGGATGTTACATGCTAATTGATTTTCTGTTCATTTGCCTGCTTGACCATACTATATGTACACAAATAAGATGGAGGGAAAGGAAACAGATACATAGTACTGGAACCAGAGAAGAACACTTGCATGATTTCACATTTATGTACTTTCTACACCTTCATTCACACTGCTGTAAACTAAATATGATTTTGCTAGCAGAAATTCTTCTATGACAACCGGAAGAACATGATCAGTAAGTTCTTTAGCTCATTCTTATGTATTGGCAATCTACCATAACCAACAACATAAAACATAGAAAGAAGATTCTAACCTTGTAGTACCAGGAGAACACATAGGGCCCCTTTTTCTCTTGATATATATCACACAATGCGCTTGGTAAGCATCATATATATAGAGGGGAAAAATATGACCAGAATTAAATGGAATACAAAACGGAGTACAGAGATTGTAGGAATATATGAATATCCATTGTTAGCACCATAAACACTTGAATATCTGAAATTCTGAATCAAAATCAGAAAATCAAACTCAGAAGCGGGCAACAATAAAAAAATCTGAAGAAAATAGAGAGGTCGAGATAGGGATCAAAAGGTGACGGTCTGAAAGGAAAATTAAGGCACAGTTATAGAGTTCTGAGAAAAACACAAGTTAATGAACATACTTCGACAATTTAAAAGCACTTGAAGTCAAAAGGAAATAATTTGTATGAAGCTAAGTCTAGATGTAGCCAAATCTGATGCATGTTTCGTAACTGTGATATGCAGAGACTCTGATTTCTAAAGATGTGAGCCAATAGTAGTAGTAGTAGTAGTAGTAATAATAATAATAATAATAATAATAATAATAATAATAATAATAATAATAATCTGAGTACAGTCCAGCTTATTTTCCACTAGAACTGATTAACCAGGGGCGAGTCAGTTATTTATTTTTTGGAAATTATATTAATGAAGGCTCAATTCTATAACTGGGTTATATTTCTTGAGATAATTTTTATTTTGGACAACATGGTTAAGATTTTTATTTATTTGACTACTGATATCCTTGCAAATATTTAAACTACATACTTGATGCTTCTGTGTAATTTCACCTGGAAAAGTTTCACAATAAACATAATTTCCAAATTCAAGGTTATATGACGATGACTATGCCACTATCTAAAACGGCATACGCTGAGCCTCTTTGTTTACACTGTCAAAAAAGTACTGCTATAGAGTTTATTGATCAGTAGAATATACAAAAGGTTCCTGTCAAAAGAGAAGAAAAAAGACCAATTAAATAAAAGAAAAGAGGAAAAAGGTCATACAAAGCCGCACGATCGTAGTGCCTGGCCATGGGCACGCCCGCTTTGGCCAACGACATCTCGATCAGGTCCAACGTGGTCTCGGAGAATGACCACGATCCCAACTCCAGGACCCCCCATTGCCTGCAGCCACCTCATCCAGCCGAGCGCCATATCCCATCCAGGAAAAAAAGCAACTGTACCTCAGGCCACGACGGACTCGGGGGGTCGGGGGGGGGGGTCGGGAGGGAGGGGGGCTCCTGCTCTTACCGGATGGTATCGGCTGGAGCAGTTGAGCGGGGACGACGTTGATGACGCCGCTGGTGAACAACATGACATGTCATGTCCAGGGCCGCAACTTCGTGACTGTGGCTGCCTTTCTCATTGTCCACTGATGCAGTACCCTTGCGCCAAACAAAGAAGCAGCTCTCCCCGGTCGCGGCGGTCTTCTCGACCACGGCCTCCTCTTTGCTGTAGTCGAACTTGAACATCACGTATCGGTGCACTTTCCTCCTCTTCAGCCTTCAGCTCCATGAAGTGCTCTTGCTCTGCTCCGACAAGTCAATCGCCAACTCCCCCATCAGCCACAGAATAGCATACGTTCCTGCATGCTTGGTTGCCAAGATCGGTGAAAAAGAAAGGAAAAATCAACAACCATGAGCGTAAAGCAAGAGGGGAGGGCGTGGGGACTCACCAGGCATGGGCACGCCAAAGCTGCCAACGCCATGTGCTCTTGCTAAGATCTTGGTCTCACAGCGCTGTGGTGCTGGTTGATCTGAGGGAGGTAGGCGGACCGAGGGATCGATCCCAAGTGTGGTGGAGGAGATTGAGTCGACCTGGTGTGCAGCCCTGTTCTCCTCTCTTCGCATTTTCACAAAATGGAGATCGTCCAGAAAATTAAGCACACTCCGGATTTCTTCATGCAATTTTGGCACTACTTCTTGTAAAATATCAAAGTATTGCCAGGAACATCAAATATGTACTTCTCCTAAATTCATAAAATTCAGAAACATGCCAAATCGCTATGAGATACACATAAGTCTTCTCAGAATTTGTGGATGCGAAAGCCCAATTTGCACATACCAGAAGCTAAGAAGAAGAAAGAGTCTGAGTATGATTGAAGACTTAGAGGACAGAGGGTGAAGGAAGCGTGGTTGACGGTGGCTGTGTTCCTCATCCAAGCGTCCTCAAGCAGGCTTCATGTGCAGTAAGGGGTGACCAGAGGTAGAGCTGAGCAGCAGTGTGCTAAAGGAGGAAGTTGTTGGGGTGAAGGAGGTGTGGACGACGGCTGCGGCGCTCCACTTGCAGGCGACCATGACCAGAAGCAGAGTTTGGAACCGGTGGTGTACGCACGCAGTGATGTGTGAACTTGGCACAAAGAGCAGCGGCGCGAGCGGCGGCTTACACTCCTCCCACCGATGATGACAGCGTGAACTCAAGGGGGAGAGATGGTGGCAGCAGCATGACAGGCACCTATGGTTTGTGACCGCGGCCGAGTGGAGGTGGATTAGATGCAGGGAGGGGGATGCGTCGGCGAATTACCTTTTTATACGGGATAATGAGCGGTGAGGCAGTAGCCGCTGATGATGCCCAGCGCGTTGCTGCGGGAATTTGTCGTGGATTTTCATAGTTACATCGACATAGCAAAGATGAGAATTTGATCCAATAATATGATAGATTTCATATATATGTAATGATTCAAGTTTATAGATGCTAATCAATGATATGATAGATTTCATATACAGGTAATGGTTCAAATTTACATATACTGCAGATGACTTACAAAATACACCGGAGGATGCTACATATGACTATTACAAAATATTCCGAGGGTTTACTGTAAAACTGTGCTTGTCCAAGTGTAAGCATGTTGAAAACCATATGGAATCAAGATGCACTGTTAACACCTGAATGATGGGTGCTGGGGAGATTAATTAAATCTTATTAAATGCAAACAAACATAGAGAAAATTACACAGAAAATAGTTACCAGACAATATTGCAAGAGCAAACTATAGAAAAAGACAGCGTGCATATAATTCCAGTTCAGCATACAGAGAACGTCCGGTTTTATGACCAATTTTGAACAGCAAGTTGTATATCGGATGACTAAACAATCTTTCTTGATCAAAACAAAATTACAAATGAGAAATCGGGAGAAGAACGTATAATGATGGATATAATTAATTAGGCTAGGTGCTAAGGCATATATCTATCATTACATGTTCACTTTATTTTACCATAGCAGACTTCAGAACTATCATAGGAAAAGGTGATCACACTTGTCAGCTCATGAGGTACAACAAAAGGACACATGAAGTTTGAAAGATCTCTATTAAAAAGTGATTTGAGACTTGCAAGAATCGGCAACATTATAAATATATGGTTAGATGATGGTGTGCAAAAAAGTTCAAATATTTACCATTCAGGTTGGTTTGACTCTTAGTTGTAATAACCTGCAGATAACATATACAAACATGAAGGCAATATTGCAGCTCAAAGTGACATATACACATATATCTACCAAGACAAAATACCTGGTCATCATATATCTGATCCTAATTTCCTATTGAAGGAAGTATTAGAGGAGAAATAGCAACGTAACATGCTGGCCAGTTGGCATATAGGAGTAAGTTTTCTCAGAATAAACACTGATAAAAGCATATGGGTAGACATGAGGTAGGCAAAGGACGATAGATCATGCCATGATAACACGGTAGACAAATACGCGGCCAGGTAAATGGATCAGATGTAATGAAAGAAATCACCCAAAATATTGTTCCTAAGCTTGAATGATTGATCAGTAATATTCACTACACCATAAAATTATTAACTTGTGATTCCTTTTTTCCAAAAGCTCAGGTTTATAACAAAACAAAACAAAACAAAAACCTTAATATGTGGGCGGGATGGATGAACAGATGTTAGACAATGAAAATCAATATACAGAATGGGTTATCAACATACCTCTAAAATGAAAGATAATAAACAGAGAGAGTTGTCGACCTGCAACCAAACAAAGAGGTGAAGGTGCCCCAGACATGGGGAGTCCAGACATCCTCCGCCGCTGCGCCTTCCAACTGAATTCGAATTACCAAACACACTGAAGAATATCAACAGTCGTATACATACGTAAGCGCGGAAGTGCTTGCCTCATAAGCTGATGTACCACTCCCAAAGGTGAAGTCTTTGGGGGAACAGGAGAAGTTTTCTTTGCGCCGCGAACCGGAGCAGCGTCACCCAAGGGCCTCATATGCTGGATGATCTTGGATTCTGGTGCGGAATGGATCAACGGCCTGATTGGCGTCCTAATGGAGAGAGAGCAGTCGGACGCGAGATGGCAGAGGAGGTCCTCGGCAGAGGAGGTCCTCGGCAGAGGAACAACACTGCGTCTTGAACGGAACCACAGCCCGGCCTGCGTCCCAACCAAAGTGAGGCCTCGGAGGCAGGCAGACCGACGGCTGGTGGTCGTGCGGGAGGATCGCCCTCCCTAGGCCATAGCCATGGCGGACCTACCTTGGCTGGAACAGAGCAGATACACGAGGGAAGAATCGGGGCATCGCGGCCACCCGTCGCTGTCTCAATGACGCAGGGCACCACACGTCCACACCGGTGACGGAAACGTAGCCTGAGAGAAGCCGCGGAGGCAAGCTGGACCGGCGGTCGTGCCGAAGAAGCGCCTTGACGTATAGATCGGTTCCAGCCGCTGTACTATTGTAGCGCCAGGGGAAAAGATGGGAGGTGCTCGATCGTTTCCTTATTTTCTGCAGTATAAACGGAATGTCTTCCGTCGTGCATAGTAAAGTGTCTGGCCGGTTGTGTACGCTAGCAATGGAATCCACTATCGTTGCAGTTGCATGGACATTAAAAAGGTTGCTGCTGTGGCAGGGAGTGCCCAGGTGGAGGGCTGCATGTTAACATACAACAAAGTACAGTGGGATCTTTTATGTATAGGATTTTTTTTTTAAATAATCGATGATGTGGCCTGTGTGATGAGGTGGATAGGGTGCATGTCAAGAGAAATAGGTTAGTGGGGATGAACTATTTAGATATTATGGATTAGCAGAGACATGTACGCACCATTGCTCCAGAGGCAGCACGAACGATCTAGAAAACCCAAAATACTACGCCAGCCACGCTCGAGTTGTACCCGGCCAGGTTCCCTTCACCATCAGGAAATCCCACTGGAAGCCTAACAATATTCTAAGAAAAGGAGAAAACAGCCACGGGCTCGAGTTCCTCCCGGGGAATCAGTGCATTCCGTTCCACTTTGCAACCAAACACACGACTTGTAGGCGCGGAACCAACCCATTACATTCAACTCTGTTCCTCCAACCAAACACACCCTTTGTTTGTTCGTGGGCTTATGTTTCTTTGCATCGGTGGCTTGGATGCAGTGCGAGGTTCGTGAGGCCTGCATGTAGCGGTACTGGTGTTGGTTGTGGACGGGTTAAGTGCTGCGCTGGTGTTACATGTAGCACGGTGTTGCTGTTTGTTGTGGTTTGTCACTGCGCTATGTCGGTTCCATATATTTTTCTATAAGTTAGGCGATGCTGTTAGGTCACTGAACTGTCTGAATCAAAATTTAAAAGCAGCATGTACGGCATAAGCAGTTCACTTATGCACTGTGAAACAACACGTGCAAGCATTTAGTTTGTGTTTTTCATGGCCGCATTTAGTGCTACAGAGCTACATTCATTTTGTTCATGGATTGAATCTAATAACATTCCCAGACCCTGCGCAAGCGGGAGCTACATGCACTGGGGCTGCCCTTTTTTATTGAATCTAATAACATTATGGATACTGCTATGGATACCTAGGCTATCTACCTGCAAATTCGTTTAGAGGGCTAAGAAATGGTAACCTTGAACTCAAATGATGTAGACCAATCTGAGCATATAACTAAATTTACTAGAACAACATGTGACGTAATAGCATAAGGAGTGGCTAACAATTATGAAATCCATATCGTTGTGCATGTAGAAGCTACTCATATTCACATTGCTGTTTTGATATGATCTACCTGCATGTCTTGCCTTAGGCCTTTCCAACCTTATTTCTGTAATTTATGGTTCTTTATCAGGAAGTTGTTTATAAAGTTATAAACACAAGGCATGCAAAGATCAGTAATCTGAAATAGAGCTATGTAGACCAAGCTGAGCTTATAACTTATTTTATCAAGACACCACACGACGTAATATCAAAAGCAGTGGCTAACTACTGTGAAGTTCATATCGTTAAGAAACACCGCTCAGTATTGGAGCTCTAAATATGACAATAAAGGATGAACCACTTTTCTCTTTATTCTCCTTGAACTTCTAAGAGCAACTCTATCAGACAATGTGAAAACATATAGCCTCTATATGTGTTTTAGAGGGCCCTAGAGGCTTTGGAATGCACTCCCAGATCGGACTCCCTACACTACAGCCTCTACATTTCTTGTTCCACGTGGGACCCACTCGTCAGTTGCTTACCATTTTCTTCCTTTCCTGCTCTCCCTGGGTGCATAGCTGCGGGGATTTGTGTGTGTGTGTGTGTGTGGGGGGGGGGGGGGGGTGGTGCTATTTTTCTTGCGATGCCAACCACACGCAAGCTGAGGCGGTGGGATCTTGGGGCCCCTGCTATGCTTTGGATCGGCGGAGTAAGAGAAGAAGAATAAATGCGTGGAGGAGAATCGGGAAACAGTTTTCTCCTTCCCATTCCGGTATGATGCCAAGTATGATTTCAATGGCCGAAGACGACGCGAGAGCGGTATGAGCTGGCTGCTGAGAGCTTGACATGTTGGAAGTAGCCGGCCACCATCGTTTGCTGACAATTGGAAACACCCTCCGCAAACCACCAGGAACAGCCATAGCTCCCTATCTGTAGGGAACTTAGATGTTCTACGGATGTATCATGACTTTTTTAATCGTGAAACTTTCTGTTACCGAAAAAGGCTTTCGCCCCGCTTTATATATAAAGCAACATCCAACATACAACCCAGCCAGACAACTCGATACCACAACACACGCACACGAGGCAAGATACAAAGGGTGCTGCAAACACGACGAGCAATGAGCTCCAAAGCGGTGCCTTTAGGAAGGGCATGACACCAGAGCGGTCCCACCTTTTGCCCCAAAACGAGCCCCGATGCAGTAGCAAGGCCCAGCCGGCCAGATCTGGACAAGAGAAATTCCCTGGTGGCCGCGATCCTCTCCGCAGCCCATCCATCGCACCCGATATGACCCCCCAGATCTCGGCGACGCCAGGGACGGGGGGCACCCTTGCCTCCATCCCCGAGACGCTCCTGCCACGATCGGCCAGCCAGAGATGGCCGAGCATTGGACCATCGCACCGGCCATTGAGATCTGCCACCAGCCGTGGGACAGCAGAAGCAAAGAAGGGCGAGACAACCACCAGCGCCGCGCCGCCACCTCCGCCAGCCGAGCGCCACGGCAGAGGCGGCCGCCTGCTGACCGCGCCGCCCACAGCCCTAGCCGCCCGAGTCAGCTGACCTTCGTCGCATCCCCAGACGCACACTGCCGCCGTGCTGCCAGTCGCGACGCCGCAACACCAGCATGGGGTCACCGCGCCCGTGCGACGCCTCGATGTGGCGCCCAGCACCCGCGCCACGCCCTAGCCAGAGCCGCTGGCCTTCGCTGACCCTATTAGCACATTAGTGGTACCAACATAGTTCAAAGTTATATAATTGTTGTTCTATACAATCTGACAGGCAATGCCATACTTTGACTTTAGATTCCATCCATGCACTAGTTTGATTGTTAACATTGTACAAATGATGCATATATGGACTTAAATGTGACTACTAGCCATTGTTAGACCCTCCAAATCTCAAATCTGTAGTGATCTTATCATTCAATTTTTTAGATCTTAGTACAAATTATCTGACAAATAGAATAGAACCTACACATGATAACCAGTATTACACTCAAGTGATTGCTACTGAGAAAAAGGTGTTTGTTGATCTATCCAATCTGCATTGTCTGTTATTAATTATTTACTTCACAAAGTAGCATCATCATCATGCAATCCCATGAGTGTGTATTTCGTTGGATATAAATATGGTCTTATAACTTCTGTTATTCTTTGACAAATTCCAGGACCTGACACACCAGACGATCTTGTTCGTATCTGACAGCTGGTCCCAAATTTGAGATTGTTTGAGCAGGGAGACTCAAATCAAATTTGGGTCTTACATAGCCTTCTTCAGCTCATAGCATTTTATGTGAAGGCGTGTGGTTGGTTTTCAGAACCAATATCAGGAGCAGTATTATGGAATCCAACAGAGAAGAGGCCGTCAAGGCTAGGGAAATTGCTTTAAAAAAGTTAGAAAGCAAAGACTTTGTTGGTGCTAAAAGGATTGCACTGAAAGCACAAAGGATTTTTCCAGAACTTGAAAACTTATCTCAGCTGTTGACTGTCTGCGAAGTGCATTGTGCAGCAGAGGCAAAGATCAATGAGTTGTTGGACTTCTACGGGATTCTCCAAGTGGATGTAACGGCTGATGAGGCAACCATAAAGAAGCAGTACCGGAAGCTTGCCTTTTCACTCCACCCTGATAAAAATAGTTACCCTGGTGCAGAAGCTGCTTTTAAATTGGTAGCAGAAGCTCACTCAACATTGTCTGATCGAACAAAAAAACCTGCATATGACATCAAGTGGAGGGTTGCTTCTAGAATTGCACCAAAGCAGGGTTCAGAACTAAAGCAGGCCACAGGACCAAAGCAAGGTGCCCAACCAAAGCAGGCTACCCAATCAAAGAAGGCAGCAATACCCAAGCAGGCAACAGTACCGAAGCAGGCGGCAGTACCAAAGCAGGCACCCATACCAAAGCAGGCGACAGTACCAAAGCAGGCACCCATACCAAAGCAGGCGGCAGTACCAAAGCAGACAGCTACAGAACAGATGAAGAAACCTGGTGCAAATAGAAGTAGTGTAGCAGGAGGTGAACCACCAGTTCCATCAACCACTGTTGGACAGGCAATATGGACCATATGCATTCACTGTAGAACAAGATATCAGTACTACAGTGGCGTACTAAATCATCGCATCCGCTGTCAGAACTGCAGTAAATATTTTGTTGCTTCTAAGCTGAATGCACATGATGTGCCTTCTGTATTCACATCAAATTCCATCAAAGGTGTTGGACAACAGAGTGGTTTTCCCAGTCAACCAGACTGTTCTACAAAGTTCTCTCCTAGGTTGAATGGTGATGCTAAGCCCTTGAATGGAGCACAAACTGCTGAACATATGAAGAGTGCCAGAGCGGGTGGTGAGGAGAAGTTTAACCATGCAGGGGCAGGTGGGAAAAGCGGGGTTGAATTTTCAACAGGGAATATGTCTAAATCTTCTGCACCAAGTGCAAGTGACAAGGCAGGTGGAAGAATGGCATCTGACCCTGCTGGTCCAGATGTTGCTTATAGTAAAAACCCATGCAGTAGGGTAGTAGATACACCAGCAGAGCCAGGTGCTACTGGCAGCCCTAGTCCCCGGAGATCAGCTAGGAGAAAGGCAAACCATGATGCCAGTACCCCGGTTAAAAAAAAAAAAAAAAGGCGAACACTAAAAGATTGGTTTTCAAATGCTGACACTAGTTGTAAGAAAATGTTTGATGATAATGTTGCTCGTGCTGATGTAAAAACTGGTGAAGCTCATGTCCCTAGCAAAGCACACAATGAAGAGAAAGGAAGCACTGCCAAAGAAGGGAACCAGGAAAGTGTTAAGAAAGAATCTACATGTGATGCATCTGCTGCGAAGAATCCTTGCGATTCTGCACAATTAACCTACCCTGACCCAGAATTTTTTGACTTTGATAAAGGCAGGAATGTGAATTTGTTTGCAGTTGATCAGATTTGGGCAGTTTATGATGACCGCGATGGCATGCCACGGTATTATGCTCGAATAAAGCATGTAGATGCTACCAAATCCACTATTCGGTACACTTGGCTGGAGCATAAGGCAGTTAATGATGAAGAAGACAGATGGACGGATAAAGAACTGCCTGTTGCTTGTGGGAAGTTTAATTTAGGAAAAACAGAGGTATCAAAAGGTGCCCTCATGTTTTCTCATACTGTTGTTCCATGGGTGATGGGCAGAAGAGGGTGTGCCTATGAAATATATCCCAGGAAGGGTGAGGTATGGGCTCTTTATAAGGGTTGGAGTATGGAGTGGTGTTCAGATGCAGATAACCATAAAACATACGAGTACGACGTTGTGGAGGTTCTGTCAGACTTCACAATGGAAGCTGGAGCTGCTGTTTTTCCCTTGGTCAAGATTAAGGGGTTTGTCAGTCTATTTGGAAAAGCAATTGACAGATCATCTTTTGTTATACCATCTAGTGAACTGCTTCGATTTTCGCACAATATCCCATTTTATAGGACAAAAGGAAATGAAAAGGTTGGTGTGGCAGGTGGGTTTCTTGAACTAGATACCGTATCACTTCCTAGTAACCTGGACGCATCGTTTCCATCAGTTACTATCGACAAGACAATTAGCAGTGGTTTCATTGATGCCAGTGATATTAGTACACCAGGTCCTGGAAATGAACCAAGTGCTCAAAAGGAAAATCAGCAAAGTGGAGGAAAACGGATAGATGATTCCCTTGAACAAACCCCAAGACAGAAACAGAAAGGCGGCACTGCGAGTGTGCCTGGTTCTTCTTCTCAGCTATTCCGCACCTCTCCAAGTACTATTGCAACATATCCAGACTCGGAGTTTTATAACTTTGAAGAAGGGCGATCATATAACAAGTTTGAACGTGGCCAGATATGGGCTCTTTACAGCGATCTTGACAAATTTCCCAAGTATTACGGCTGGGTGACCAAAGTTGATATGGAACCGTTCAGATTGCATTTAACTTGGCTCGAAGCGTGTCCTCAACTGGAGCAAGAGAAGATGTGGTTGGAGCGTGATATACCTGTGAGCTGTGGGACATTTAAGCTCCGCAACTGGAGGATCAAGTATGATTCAAATGACGCATTCTCTCATTTAGTAGAAACTAGCCAAGTTAATGGGCAACGTTTCGAAATTCACCCGCGAGTAGGTGAAATTTGGGCCATTTACAACAACGACTGGGCACCTGACTGGGTTCCTTCCAGTGATGATGCGTGTGAATATGCCGTCGGTGAGATTACTGAGCGCACTGAAGCTAGCACGAAGTTCTCGTTTCTGACTCCAGTAGACGGTTACACAGCTGTGTTCAGGTTTGACAATGAAAGGGGTATTCTGGAGATTCCTGCAAATGAGAACTTGAGGTTTTCTCACCATATACCTTCTTACCGTCTGACGGAAGAAAAAAGTGGCACGCTCCGTGGCTTCTATGAGCTAGATCCAGCTTCTGTTCCTGATGCTTTCCTGGTCCGAGGGGGCACCTGCTGACCGACTGACTTGGAAGCTAACATTAAATTACTTCCAATCAAGTCAAGTAGTCATCTGGTTGCTACTGTGATCTGGTTATGAATCTCACTTTGAAAGTGTTATCTGCAGGGGAGAGCAAACGATCAGTTAGGCTCTCTGTATTTCTAGATGTTTTACCGTACTTCTAGTGCTTGGGCGTATTTTGGCCATTTCTGTTGTGGACCTTATGTAAGCTAGGTGTGGACCTTCTGAAAGCTAGGTGTGGACCTTATGAAAGACTGGGAAAAAAGGGAACTTGATGGTTGTTAGTTTGGATCAGGATTCTGCTTACCGTTGTGTTGTGTGCTATCTGCGCGCATGCATTATTCTGGTTTGTGTTCAGGTTTTCGGCATTGCTGAACTATTTGGAGATGCATTTATGCCATTTCCTAGGTAAGGAGCAGTTTAATAAATAGATAAATTGCTTAACGTTTGCTACCACTACTAAGAGATCGGAGAGTAGAAGCTAAGATCGAATTTCCCAGCACAACCACAAAGCATTAATCTAAGTATGTTGTTGGATTTTTTTTTCTTTTATACTCTCACATATAAGTGGTGTTAGTTTAGGGCTTCTTTGGATCACAGGGTTTTAAAGGATCGTGAAAACTGAGATTGCTCTTGTAGGAACTGAAAGCACATGATTCCATAATAGCAGTGTTTGGGTGCGCCAAAAGAATACCATTGTTTTTCGGAATTGCTTTTCATATGATGAAATTAAGTATACGATCTGATCTCGGCCCTACAACAATCACAATTCATATTGATGAAGCACATGGCATGGAATTCATAGTAGACTTGCAAAATTCTTGACGCGCACATATCGTATGTACCAGAACTCCTGTTTCCCCCCTACGGAATTAGACACATGGCACGCGTCCGCCTTCGTCCGAGTAGAGCTTATTACAACTACCATGATAATAATTACAACGACATCATTAATGGTGCAGACGCGGCCGCCTGCATGCCTAATGCAAATCAGACCGTAAGAAACTGAAGGGAAAACTCATGTCAATGCCGTCACTTCACTCCTCGATTATGATTGTGCCATTACTTTTGGCTATTCGTGCAAAATGCCACTATTGTGGAAGTCTACCTTTATCATTTCTGATTAGCGGCTATTTGAGGCAAATAATCTCAGCACATGCGTTCTCATTCCTTCCCGTGATCTAACATTGCCTTTAAGACCTTTGACCCCTTCCAGTTCAGTCAAAGAACAATTCCCACGAGCTGACACAAAAAATGGCAAAAATTGAAGAATAAACTAAGAAGCTTGTGGCATTTTGTATAAATGGCTTAACGTAATGGCATAGTCACAATTTCAGAGGGAAGCGACAATATTGACATGATTTTTCTTAAAGAAAATTCTTGAGAACGAGGGGACATGCAGACATACGAGTTTCCTCCCGAGCTAGGTCTTGGGCACCGCCCCTATTTGTACCAATGTGTGGCTAATACAGCAGCTATCTTTTAGAAATCCTTTACACGTCGAAGAACCATAGATACGAAGTGAGCAGATTGCCGTATGACCAAGAGATCCCTAATGTTATGCTCCCAACCTCATCTCCCTCGAGTTCTCACTCATGTGGTCAGAGCAGGAGACCCTGGGATCCCGAAGGGCTCGTTAAAGAGGAAAGGGTTGGGAGCGTCCATATGGTGTTCCCAACGAGTAGATATCACCGAACCCCTCCCCCCTTTCTACCCCCACACACCTTAAAAAGGCACGCATAACTATGCACTGCTCTCCCTCTTTGGCATCAAAGACGCCAAAAAGTTAGAGAAGGCAACTAACCCAGCCCACAAACTACTCACTAGGAGAATTATTCGAAGAACTATCTTCATCATCTCCATCCTTCCTTTCGCTTGATTTGGACCTAGCGATAGATTTCGAGTCATTCTCTTCTTGTTCTTTCTCTTGGGCATGTGCGAAACAATCCGAATTTTTTCTTGTGTCTGCACATCTTCTCGCAAAATTGGTTCTACTTGCTTAAGCAACAACTTGCTTATCTTGAACAACTTCTTGCACACATTCATTTTCTCGTTCACCTTGATGAGTAACACTAGTAGGAGCTAATGGGTGAATGACCTCTTTACCGCTTTGAGCCTATTGCAAGGATTTTTCAACAACAAATTTTCCAACTTGAGTGACAATAAGCATTATTGTGGTGTATCTGTGTCACAGACCGGATTTCACTTTTGGATTTCTTTGGACACTTTTGGATTTCTTTGGACATAAATTCTAAATTCTGAATATTTCTTCTTTGGATTCAACTCCTACAATTATTGCAACCCTTTCTCTCTCTCAAATGTTTTGAAGTCAAACTAGACATATCATCGCCTGCCCAAGACATTTCACATATTTTATTTCGAAGCCCCTCATCTTTGAAAATATATTTATTTTCCTATTAAAAGAAATTCTCTATTTAAACCCCTTTATGAAGGAACCACTATTTTTGTTTCTTAAAAAAACCAAGAATATTCTTGTGGCATCGCATGATCAGGTGTATATCAAACGTGGAAAAATATTGAGGTTCCATAGTTCAATATTTTATCTTGAAAACTAATCAAACTTTCTGCCCTAAAGCTTCAAAAAATGGAATGCTATTTTTAGGCTTGCCCTTTTTACTTGAAAGATTGTGGAGGCCTTCTATGCATAATAGGGCATCCACACAAGAGGGCATATCCATAAGGCAATCCATTTACCCCCTTTTCATTCCAATGTCCTTTATGTGCTCTCATGGACGTGGACCATGTAAACACAATAAAGTCTTTCCTTTCCCCTCCCCGCCTCTTTCGTTGAGCCTAGAATCCATCGAGACACAAACATGCGAAAACTCAGCCCCAGGACTAGCCTAGAGCGGTCACCCCTATCGCTAAGAAGACATAACTACAATCATGGTGCTCACAATAGTGCCCATGCCATGCACTTTTCACCCGCCGCTTGCAACGTCGTCACCACAATAGAGCATGTCGTGCACCCGCGCAACACTCCCCCTCCCGACAAGCGTCATTCGTGTTGTCACCACCGTTGTGGATAGCTGCACGGTAATGCCGAGATGGTCATCCCCTAGGACCAAATCATCAAGTGAAGCCTACCATTGAAAGCACAGGTTTACTCCCGGAGGGGGGTGAGTGGAAGATTTTAAGAAATTCGTCAAACTTTGATGAATTTGACGAAGATCAGAGTGAAGAAATAGAAACACAAGGCAACTAATTCATCACAGTAGCAGAAAACATGCATACAAGATACATATAGGTGAAGAACATGCATTCATACAAGCTTACATGAATGAGGAAGATGAATTGAAGAAATGAAAGCACCATGATGAAATTCTTCAGAGGATAGATGACAAATTCTCTAGCAGTGAAATAACGTAAAGGTAAGGGTGAGGAATTTGAAACCAGGTGGCTCGGTGAAGACACCACGATTTGGTAGACCAGTTTCAGTTGCTGTATCAACTATACGTCTGGTTGAGGCGGCTGAGATGAACTCAGAGGGAACTTAGTCCTCACTGTATTCCTCTTGAGCCAAGGTCACTTAGACCTCATCCAATCAGTCGTGGTAAGTCTTCAAGGTAGACTTCCAAAACCTTCACAGACTTGTTCACCGACACACTACAATGACTCTTGGGTGCTCAGAACATGACGCCTAACCATCTGGAAGAATGACCGTCTTCAAAGGTAACAGCCGTCGGATCACACGGATCAATCTCTTCAGTGATCTCAATCACTTTGGTTGTGGTTGGGTTTTTCCTCACTTAGGATTCCTTCGAAGTCGTCAGAGGATGGGTTGCTCTCAAATGACAAGTGTCAAGTTCTCTCTGAAGCAGCCAACCAACAAGTGGTTGTGCGGGGTGACTTTTTATAGCCAGGTGGCAACCCGGCATGAATTGTCATAAATTCCCTTCTCAAACATGACTATTGTCAGGATAAGGATCCACTCGACAGCTGGCATGTAGCGCAACAACGGTCGGAAATTTAACTCTCAATTTCTTCGGGGCACCCAATTTCCTCATGATAGGCAGATCACACTAGCGAAAACCTAACTCCTCAGCCTAACCAAATTCGTCAGCGACCAGATGAACTTCATCACTACGGCTAGCAAATTCGTCAGCTGTTCCGGAGATTTCCAAAGGCTTCACTCGAAGCGGCTTGTGTATGTATAGGTTTGAGCATCACTTTGTAAATGTGAACTATGATTCAGCTAGACCCACTTTAACAGTATGGCTTTTCCTATGACTCAAAATAATAAGAAAGAAATTACGAAAACAAAAGTCTTCAAGCTTCAAGGTCTTCAAATCAATTACTTCAAAGGCCGTACCAATTTCATCACCAAATTCTTCACTTGAAGAAATATGTTTTTAGGGGTCGTCTTCCATGGGTTAAACCAAATCTTCAGGGACTATAACTCCTGTGTACACTCACAAACACATTAGTCCCTCGACCCATTTGTGTTCAATACTCCAAAACCACTAAGGGGGCACTTGATGCACTTACAACCATACCTACCTAGCACATACCCCATTCTCCTTGCGCTCTCTCTCTCTCTCTCTCTCTCACACACACACACACACACACACACACACACACACACACACACACACAACCTCCATCGCCATGAATGCCGCCCCTGAGCGCGATTTATCCCCACCTTGTCTCCGGCTATGTAAATGACACCCGTGCCCATTCGACACACCAACCCCACCTCCTCGAACAACATTATTGCTGCAAGCAATAGAGAGGTCCGTGGTTCGACCCCACTAAGCTAGAGGACCTCAAGGTCGCCTAACGATGTACTATATCGGGGATGGACCATCATCCGTGAGACCCGCTAACGGGCCATCCTTAGGGCCTAGGAAGCCAAGTCATGGAGAGGACCCTTTGTACAATTGGAGGCATGACTTTGGGAAGATTCTTCATCTTTGCGTGCAAGCCAAGTCCCCTCAGCCAATCGGAGCTCAAGGTCAGTTAGGAAACTTGTAAACCCTAGGCCTCGTCCCCCTTTATGAGGCAAGGCCAGGGGGTTGTTCGAGATCCATCTGACTCATAGTTATCATATCAGTAGCAATTATCATTCATACTTGTAACCCACTCACACGAGGCGTTTCCCAGCATTGATCAAAGCAAAGCAGGAGTAGGGTATTACTTCGACAATGAGGGCCTAAACCTGGGTAAATTCCTATTGTGTGATCCCCTTTGTAACATCCGGTCATGCTTTCCACCCTACGCAGGCTACTGAAGGGTCTTAGTACAATTAGTTGACGAGCTAGTCAGGGCCTACGCCGGTTGGAGATCAAGCCCATGCCTAACGAGTTTGCTTTGGGCCAGAGCTTCATCTCCCGCTCTCTCACCTTCATCGCACGCGAGACAAGGTGGCTCTACACCAGCCCACTGACGGAGCTACATTCGATAGATCTCGGGTAGGGGGTCCCTAGCTGGTGATCTTGGCTAAATGGTGATAGGACGAAGAAGGGATACGATATTTACCCAGGTTCGGACCCTATCAAAAAGGTAAAACTCTATGTCCTGCTTGTATTGTATTGATTGTGGATGGGCTATGTGACACACCCGTCTTAATCGTGAAGGAAATATGCCCTAGAGGCAATAATAAAGTTGTTATTTTATATTTCCTTATTCATGATAAATGTTTATTATTCATGCTAGAATTGTATTAACTAGAAACTTGATACATGTGTGAATACATAGACAATACACCGTGTCCCTAGTATGACTCTACTAGACTAGCTCGTTGACCAAAGTTTCCTAGCCATAGACATGAGTTGTCATTTGATAAACGGGATCACATCATTAGTGGAATGATGTGATGGACAAGACCTGTCCGTTAGCTTAGCATAATGATCGTTCAGTTTTATTGCTACTGCTTTCTTCGTGTCAAATATATATTCCTCCGACTATGAGATTATGCAACTCCCGGACACCAGAGGAATGCCTTTTGTGCTATCAAACATCACAACATAACTGGGTGATTATAAATATGCTCTACAGGTATCTTCGAAGGTGTTTGTTGGGTTGGCATAGATCGAGATTAGGATTTGTCACTCCGAGTATCGGAGAGGTATCTCTGGGCCCTCTCGGTAATGCACATCATATGAAGCCTTGCAAGCAATGTGGCTAATCAGTTAGTTACGGGACGATGCACTACGTAACGAGTAAAGAGACTTGCCAGTAACGGGATTGAACTAGGTATGAAGATACCGACGATCGGATCTCGGGCAAGTAACATACCGATGACAAAGGGAATAACGTATGTTGACATAGTGGTTCGACCGATAAAGATTTTTGTAGAATATGTGGGAACCAATATGAGCATCTAGGTTCTACTATTGGTTATTCACCGGAGAGGTGTCTCGGTCATGTCTACATAGTTCTCGAACCCGTAGGGTCCGCACGCTTAACGTTCGATGACGATATGTATCATATGAGTTATGTGTTTTGGTGATCGAAGGTAGTTCGGAGTCTTGGATGAGATCACAGACACGACGAGGAGGACACCGGAATGGTTCATAGGGGAGAGGGGGCGCGGCCCCCCTTTCCCTCTCCCTCTCCCTCTCTTTCCCTTTCCCCCCTCCATTGGAAGGAGGGGGGGGGGGGGGCGACTAGGACTTGGAGTTCTAGTAGGAGTCCCCCCTCATGGTGCACCCCCTAGGGCCGACCTCCTCTCTCCTCCTTTATATACGGGGCAGGGGGGCACCTCTAGGCACAACAATGATTATCTTAGCCGTGTGTGGTGCCCCCTCCACCGTTTACTCCTCCGGTCATATTGTCGTAGTGCTTACGCGAAGCCCTGCGCGGATCACATCACCATCACTATCACCACGCCATCGTGCTGACGGAACTCATCTACTCCTTCATACCTCTACTGGATCAAGAGTTCGAGGGACATCATCGAGCTGAACGTGTGCAGAACTCGGAGGTGCCGTACGGCCGGTGCTTGATCGGTTGAATCGAGAAGACGTTCGACTACATCAACCGTGTTAAGCTAACGCTTCCGCTTTCGGTCTACGAGGGTACGTGGACACACTCTTCCCCTCTCGTCGCTATGCATCTCCTAGATAGATCTTGCGTGAGCGTAGGAATTTTTTGTGAAATTGCATGCTACATTTCCCAACAAATAGTGCACTAATCATACACGCAAATGCACACGATCAAGATTAGAGACTCACGGGAAGATATCACAACACAACTCTAGACACAAATTCAACCATAAAGCTTTATATTACAAGTCAGGGTCACGAAGGCTCGAATACATAAGTCAGCGGAAGCAACAACATCTGAGTACAGACATAAGTAAACAAGTTTGCCTTAAGAAGGCTAGCAAAACGATCGTAACTAGATTGAAAAGGCGAAGGCCTCCTGCCTGGGGCCTCCTAACTACTCCTGGTCGTCGGTGGTCTCCACATAGTAGTAGGCTCCGTCGGGGTAGTAGTAGTCGTAGGCAGAATCAGCTGGCTCCTGGGCTCTGTGATCTGATTGCAGCAATCGGGTAGAGGAGAAAAAGGTAGCAAAGCAACCATGAGTACTCATCCAAAGTACTCGCAAGACTTACATCAGATCTATGATGTATGCATCAGTATCAAAGGAATGGGGCTAAATCTTTAGACTATACTGCAAAAATGCTAGAATAGAGGGAAGGCCTAGCCTATCGAAGACTAGCATCTTGTAGCGTCTTGTAGCATTAGAAGAGTGCAGATTAGCATATCATAAAGTAACAAGTATATTTTAGTAACGCCTAAAGATCCTTCCTCGACTCCTTGCGAGAAAGCGATCCCGGAGCCATCATATCCACAAGTATTCAGTTCTAGTTGTAGTAGATCGGGATACAACTCCGAGCATCTGTTAACATGGACACGACTATTTGAATAGATACACTTCCTTGCAGGGGTGCACCAACTTACCCAACACGCTCGATTAACTCTGACCGGACACACTTTTCTGGGTCATGCCCAGGCTCGGCCGATCAACACACCTAGTCCTAGCTAGGCTCAACAGAGAGGCCAGCACGCCGGTCTAAATCCTAAGTGCGAAGGGGTCATGGGCCTATCGTCCTTTGCACTCATACGCGTTGCGAACGCGGCCTGGAGTAGACCCACCTCCTTGTACAAGTGCAAGTAGTTACCTTACAACCGGGCGCGCGCCGCTCAACTGCTGACATCAGTGAGCTTCTAGAAGAATCGTACAACTTCGGGTGCTCGTACTTATTCCTGCGTGGTAGTTAGTGCGAAAAGGCCTACTTAGATCACATATCCAAACCGCTAGTGTGTTGGGAGCGAACAGAAATGATCAGTGATCCTGTTGCCTCGTTTCGCGAACTTTCGACAAGGGCCAGGCCCATCCCTCTCTAGGGCAGTCTCTGCCTGCCCGGTCGTGCCACGTCAGTATCTCGCTGGTACCCTCATGGTCAACCCGACTTATCCAGAGACTGTCTGGAACTCAGGTCCACCTCTACCAGGGTGGTACCACCTGTCCCTTCAGTTCCATAGTAACAATTAATGGGGCATTAGTTAAAGGTAACAATGTGTCCTTACCATCAAGGTGAACTCAGAGGAATCACCCTCGATAGGTTCACACTTGAGGTAAAATGTCAAGGTGAACTTGGAGGAATCACCCTCGGTAGATTCACGCTTGAGGAGCTGCATGACAGAGACATCATCGGGAGTGGTGAGTGAGGAATCACCCTCGGTAAACCACACTTGATGTGTTACACTAAGAGATGTCATTGTAAGTGGGATACAAGGCATCACCCTCGGCACTCAATAGTAGCTATGCAGAGTCTTACAACTAAAGGGGGTGCCGGTGATGTGTTAGTCTCTGGTCGTTGGTCACATTGATCGAGTCACCGGTAACAAAGCAAGGCAACAAGGACAAGGGTGAGGGGTCACTGATGGATCACTAACCGACCTATACTAAGCATACATGATAACGGGTAAAGTAACAACAACAGGTTACAAAAAGTAGGCTATGCATCAGAATATGAGCTATCAAACAACAGTAGCAAAATATGCAAGCATGAGAGAGAAAGAGTGGGTGATATAGGAATGATCAAGCGGTTTTTTGCTTGCCTGGAAGCTCAGGTGAAATGGGCTGGACGTCTGGAGCGTAGTTGTACTCGGTGGTGTCAGCGTTGGTCTCGGGGTCTACCGGAGAAGAAGAGGGGGAAGAAACAATAAATTCAAATCAAACAAATGCATCACATTGCATGACATGACAGTATGCTATGCTAGGGTGACCTAACATAGTGCTAAGTGTTATAGGTGGAGCGGAAAATATCCGGGAATATTTTCAAGGCTCCACGCATTTATCAGTCAGACGATCGAGAGGGGAAGGTTCCATGTTTGTTGGGGGCATGTGACAGGTACGTGGATGTCATATTTGGATTTTTCATATTTTTCTGATCATTTTCATATATAAATTATTTTCATCTGAGCTACGGTTGAATTTATATGATTTTTCAAAGTTTTAAACAATTTTTGAAATTACTGAATTAATTATTAATTAAAAAATAAACAGTAAATGCATTTTATACCCACTGTGGGCTAGCCACAGTGAATGACAGGTGGGGCCAGGGGGCCCAGTTGACCCAGTCAAAAGTCCAGTTAGCAGTCAACTGAGTTGTGTGTTGACTTGGTCAAACTGATAGGTGGGGCCTAAGTGTCATTGTCTTTACTCTAATCAGATGATTTTAATTGTGTTATTTAGGCAGAGGGTGAGACGTCTCCAACGTATCTACTTTTCCAAACCCTTTTTCCCTTGTTTTGGACTCTAACTTGCATGATTTGAATGAAACTAACCCAGACTGACGCTGTTTTTAGCAGAACTGCCATGATGTTGTTTTATGTGTAGAAAACAAAAGTTCTCGGAATGACCTGAAATCCACGGAGATAAGTTTTGGAAAATATAAAAAATACTGGCAAAAGAATCAAGACCACGGGGCCCACACCCTATCCACGAGGGTGGGGGGCGCACCCCCCTGTCTCATGGGCCCCTGACACTCCACCGACCTCAACTCCAACTCCATATATTTCGTTTCGCGCAGAGAAAAATTAGAGAGAAAGTTTCATCGCGTTTTACGATACGGAGCCACCGCCAAGCCCTAATCTCTCTCGGGAGGGCTGATCTGGAGTCCGTTCGGGGCTCCGGAGAGGGGGATTCATCGCCGTCGTCATCATCAACCATCCTCCATCACCAATTTCATGATGCTCACCGCCGTGCATGAGTAATTCCATCGTAGGCTTGTTGGACGGTGATGGGTTGGATGAGATTTACCATGTAATCAAGTTAGTTTTGTTAGGGTTTGATCCCTATTATCTGTTGGGGAACGTAGTAATTTCAAAAATTTTCCTACGCGCACGCAAGGATCATGGTGATGCATAGCAACGAGAGGGGAGAGTGTTGTCCACGTACCCTCGTAGATCGTAAGCGGAAGCGTTATGACAACGCGGTTGATGTAGTCGTACGTCTTCACGATCCGACCGATCCAAGTACCGAACGTACGGCACCTCCGAGTTCAACACACGTTCAGCTCGATGACGATCCCCGGACTCCGATCCAGCAGGGTGTCGGGGATGAGTTCCGTCAGCACGACGGTGTGGTGACGATGATGATGTTCTACCGACGTAGGGCTTTGCCTAAGCACCGCAACGATATGACCGAGGTGGAATACAGTGGAGGGGGGCACCGCACACAGCTAAGGAACGATCACGAAGATCAACTTGTGTGTCATGGGGTGCCCCCTCCTCCATATATAAAGGGGGGGAGGAGGAGGGGGCTGTCCAAGGGGGTGGCGCGCCCTAGGAGGGGGAAACCTACTCCAAGTAGGTTTGCCCCTCCCTTTCCTAGTCCAAGAAGGAGGGGGAAGGAAGGAGTGGGAGAGGGGAAAGGCAAGGGGGGCGCCGCCCCCCCTTCCTTGTCCTATTCGGACTCAAGGGGAGGGGGCGCGCCTCTTGCCCTGGCCGGCCCCTCTCTCTCTCCACTAGGGCCCAACAAGGCCCATTAGTTCCCCGGGGGGGGGGGGGGTTCCGGTAACCCTCCGGCACTCCGGTTTTCTCCGAAATCACCCGGAACACTTCCGGTGTCCGAATATAGTCGTCCAATATATCAATATTTATGTCTCGACCATTTCGAGACTCCTCATCATGGCCGTGATCACATCCAGGACTCCGAACAACCTTCGGTACATCAAAACTTATAAAATCATAATAAAACTGTCATCGTAACGTTAAGCGTGCGGACCCTACGGGTTCGAGAACTATGTAGACATGACCTAGAACTGTTCTGGTCAATAACCAATAGCAGAACCTGGATGCTCATATTGGCTCCTACATATTCTACGAAGATCTTTATCGGTCAAACCGCATAACAACATATGTTGTTCCCTTGGTCATCGATATGTTACTTGCCCGAGATTCGATCATCGGTATCTCAATACCTAGTTCAATCTCGTTACCGGCAAGTCTCTTTACTCGTTACATAATGCATCATCCCGTAACTAACTCATTAGCTACATTTCTTGCAAGGCTTTATAGTGATGTGCATTACCGAGAGGGCCCAGAGATACCTCTCCGACAATCGGAGTGACAAAACCTAATCTCGAAATACGCCAACTCAACATGTACCATTGGAGACACCTGTAGAGCTCCTTTATAATCACCTAGTTACGTTGTGACGTTTGGTAGCACACAAAGTGTTCCTCCGGTAAATGAGAGTTGCATAATCTCATAGTTTTAGGAACTTTGTACAAGTCATGAAGAAAGCAATAGCAACATACTAAACGATCAAATGCTAAGCTAACGGAATGGGTCAGGTCAATCACATCATTCTCCTAATGATGTGATCCCGTTAATCAAATGACAACACATGTCTATGGCTAGGAAACATAACCATCTTTGATTAATGAGCTAGTCAAGTAGAGGCATACTAGTGACATTAAGTTTGTCTATGTATTCACACATGTATCATGTTTCCGGTTAATACAATTCTAGCATGAATAATAAACATTTATCATGATATGAGGAAATAAATAATAACTTTATTATTGCCTCTAGAGCATATTTCCTTCAGTCTCCCACTTGCACTAGAGTCAATAATCTAGATTACACAGTAATGATTCTAACACCCATGGAGTCTTGGTGCTGATCATGTTTTGCTCGTGGAAGAGGCTTAGTCAACGGGTCTGCAACATTCAGATCCGTATGTATCTTGCAAATCTCTATGTCTCCCACCTGGACTTGGTCCCGGATGGAATTGAAGCGTCTCTTGATGTGCTTGGTCCTCTTGTGAAATCTGGATTCCTTTGCCAAGGCAATTGCACCAGTATTGTCACAGAAGATCTTCATTGGTCCCAATGCACTAGGTATGACACCTAGATCGGAAATGAACTCCTTCATCCAGACTCCTTCATTTACTGCTTCCGAAGCAGCTATGTACTCTGCTTCACATGTAGATCCCGCCACGACACTTTGTTTAGAACTGCACCAACTTATAGCTCCACCGTTTAATAAAAACACATATCCGGTTTGCGATTTAGAATCTTCCGGATCAGTGTCAAAGCTTTCATTGACGTAACCATTTATGACTAGCTCTTTGTCATCTCCATAAACGAGAAACATATCCTTAGTCCTTTTCAGGTATTTCAGGATGTTCTTGACCGCTGTCCAGTGATCCACTCCTGGATTACTTTGGTACCTACCTGCTAAGCTTATTGCTAAGCATACGTCAGGTCTGGTACACATCATTGCATACATGATAGAGCCTATGGCTGAAGCATAGGGAACATCTTTCATTTTCTCTTTATCTTCTACTGTAGTCGGGCATTGAGTCTGACTCAACTTCACACCTTGTAATACAGGCAAGAACCCTTTCTTTGCCTGATCCATTTTGAACTTTTTCAAAACTTTATCAAGGTATGTGCTTTGTGAAAGTCCAATTAAGCGTCTTGTTCTATCTCTATAGATCTTGATGCCTAATATGTAAGCAGCTTCACCGAGGTCTTTCATTGAAAAACTTTTATTCAAGTATCCCTTTATGCTATCCAGAAATTCTATATCATTTCCAATTAACAATATGTCATCTACATATAATATCAGAAATGCTACAGAGCTCCCACTCACTTTCTTGTAAATACAGGCTTCTCCAAAAGTCTGTATAAAACCATATGCTTTGATCATACTATCAAAGCGTTTATTCCAACTCCGAGATGCTTGCACCAGTCCATAAATGGATCACTGGAGCTTGCACACTTTGTTAGCACCTTTTGGATCGACAAAACCTTCCGGTTGCATCATATACAACTCTTCTTCCAGAAATCCATTCAGGAATGCAGTTTTGACATCCATTTGCTAAATTTCATAATCATAAAATGCGGCAATTGCTAACATGATTTGGACAGACTTAAGCATTGCTACGGGTGAGAAAGTCTCATCGTAGTCAACCCCTTGAACTTGTCGAAAATCTTTCGCAACAAGTCGAGCTTTATAGACAGTTACATTACCATCAGCGTTAGTCTTCTTCTTAAAGATCCATTTATTCTCTATGGCTTGCCAATCATCGGGAAAGTCAACCAAAGTCCATACTTTGTTCTCATACATGGATCCCATCTCAGATTTCATGGCCTTAAGCCATTTCGCGGAATCTGGGCTCATCATCGCTTCCTCATAGTTCGTAGGTTCACCATGGTCAAGTAACATGACTTCCAGAATAGGATTACCGTACCACTCTGGTGCGGATCTTACTCTGGTAGACCTACGAGGTTCGGTAGTAACTTGATGTGAAGTTTCATGATCAATATCATTAGCTTCCTCATTGATTGGTGCAGTTGTCACAGGAACCGGTTCTTGTGATGAACTACTTTCCAATAAGGGAGCAGGTACAGTTACCTCATCAAGTTCTACTTTCCTCCCACTCACTTCTTTCGAGAGAAACTCCTTCTCTAGAAAGGATCCAAATTTAGCAACGAAAATCTTGCCTTCAGATCTGTGATAGAAGGTGTACCCAATAGTCTCTTTTGGGTATCCTATGAAGACACATTTCTCCAATTTGGGTTCGAGCTTATCTGGTTGAAGTTTCTTCACATAAGCATCGCAACCCCACACTTTGAGAAACGACAACTTTGGTTTCTTGCCAAACCACAGTTCATAAGGCGTCGTCTCAACGGATTTTGATGGTGCCCTATTTAACATGAATGCGGCCGTCTCTAAAGCATAACCCCAAAACAATAGCGGTAAATCAGTAAGAGACATCATAGATCGCACCATATCTAGTAAAGTACGATTACGACGTTCGGACACACCATTTCATGTGGTGTTCCGGGTGGCGTGAGTTGTGAAACTATTCCGCATTGCTTCAAATGTAAACCAAACTCGTAACTCAAATATTCTCCTCCACGATCAGATCGTAGAAATTTTATTTTCTTGTTACGATGATTTTCCACTTCACTCTGAAATTCTTTGAACTTTTCAAATGTTTCAGACTTGTGTTTCATCAAGTAGATATACCCATATCTGCTCAAATCATCTGTGAAGGTGAGAAAATAACGATACCCGCCATGAGCCTCAATATTCATTGGACCACATACATCAGTATGTATGATTTCCAACAAATCAGTTGCTCGCTCCATAGTTTCGGAGAACAGCGTTTTGGTCATCTTGCCCATGAGCCACGGTTCGCAAGTACCAAGTGATTCATAATCAAGTGATTCCAAAAGTCCATCAGTATGGAGTTTCTTCATGCGTTTTACACCGATATGACCTAAACGGTAGTGCCACAAATAAGTTGCACTATCATTATCAACTCTGCATCTTTTGGCTTCAACATTATGAATATGTGTATCACTACTATCGAGATTCAATAAAAATAGACCACTCTTCAAGGGTGCATGACCATAAAAGATATTACTCATATAAATAGAACAACCATTATTCTATGATTTAAATGAATAACCGTCTCGCATCAAACAAGATCCAGATATAATGTTCATGCTCAACGCTGGCACCAAATAACAATTATTTAGGTATAAAACTAATCCCGATGGTAGATGTAGAGGTAGCGCGCCGACCGCGATCACATCGACTTTGGAACCATTTCCCACGCGCATCGTCACCTCGTCCTTAGCCAATCTTCGCTTAATCCGTAGTCCCTGTTTCGAGTTGCAAATATTAGCAACAGAACCAGTATCAAATACCCAGGTGCTACTGCAAGCATTAGTAAGGTACACATCAATAACATGTATATCACATATACCTTTGTTCACTTTGCCATCCTTCTTATCCGCCAAATACTTGGGGCAGTTCCGCTTCCAGTGTCCAGTCTGTTTGCAGTAGAAGCACTCAGTCTCAGGCTTAGGTCCAGACTTGGGTTTCTTCTCTTGAGCAGCAACTTGTTTGCTGTTCTTCTTGAAGTTCCCCTTCTTCTTCCCTTTGCCCTTTTTCTTGAAACTGGTGGTCTTGTTAACCATCAACACTTGATGCTCCTTCTTGATTTCTACCTCCGCAGCCTTTAGCATTGCGAAGAGCTCGGGAATAGTCTTGTCCATCCCTTGCATATTATAGTTCATCACGAAGCTCTTGTAGCTTGGTGGCAGTGATTGAAGAATTCTGTCAATGACACTATCATCAGGAAGATTAACTCCCAGTTGAATCAAGTGATTATTATACCCAGACATTTTGAGTATGTGTTCACTGACAGAACTATTCTCCTCCATCTTACAGCTACAAAACTTATTGGAGACTTCATATCTCTCAATCCGGGCATTTGCTTGAAATATTAACTTCAACTCCTGGAACATCTCATATGCTCCATGACGTTCAAAACATCGTTGAAGACCCGGTTCCAAGCCGTAAAGCATGGCACACTGAACTATCGAGTAGTCATCAGCTTTGCTCTGCCAGACGTTCTTAACGTCGTCAGTTGCATCTGCAGCAGGCCTGGCACCCAGCGGTGCTTCCAGGAAGTAATTCTTCTATGCAGCAATGAGGATAATCCTCAGGTTATGGACCTAGTCCGTGTAATAGCTACCATCATCTTTCAACTTAGCTTTCTCAAGGAACGCATTAAAATTCAACGGAACAACAGCACGAGCCATCTATCTACAACAAACATAGACAAGCAAAATACCATCAGGTACTAAGTTCATGATAAATTTAAGTTCAATTAATCATATTACTTAAGAACTCCCACTTAGACAGACATCTCTCTAGTCATCTAAGTGATCACGTGATCCAAATCAACTAAACCATGCCCGATCATCACGTGAGATGGAGTAGTTTCAATGGTGAACATCACTATGTTGATCATATCTACTATATGATTCACGTTCGACCTTTCGGTCTCCGTGTTTCGAGGCCATATCTGTATATGCTAGGCTCGTCAAGTTTAACCTGAGTATTCCGCGTGTGCAACTGTTTTGCACCCGTTGTATTTGAACGTAGAGCTTATCACACCCGATCATCACGTGGTGTCTCAGCACGAAGAACTTTCGCAACGATGCATACTCAGGGAGAACACTTCTTGATAATTTAGTGAGAGATCATCTTAAAATGCTACCGTCAATCAATGCAAGATAAGATGCATAAAGGATAAACATCACATGCAATCAATATAAGTGATATGATATGGCCATCATCATCTTGTGCTTGTGATCTCCATCTCCGAAGCACCGTCGTGATCACCATCGTCACCGGTGTGACATCTTGATCTCCATCGTAGCATCGTTGTTGTTTACGCCATCTATTGCTTCTATGACTATCGCTACCGCTTAGTGATAAAGTAAAGCAATTACAGGGCGTTTGCATTTCATACAATAAAGCGACAACCATATGGCTCCTGCCAGTTGCCGAAAACTTCGGTTACAAAACATGATCATCTCATACAATAAAATATAGCATCACGTCTTGACCATATCACATCACAACATGCCCTGCAAAAACAAGTTAGACGTCCTCTACTTTGTTGTTGCAAATTTTACGTGGCTGCTACGGGCTGAGCAAGAACCGTTCTTACCTACGCATCAAAACCACAACGATAGTTCGTCAAGTTAGTGCTATTTTAACCTTCGCAAGGACAGGGCGGAGCCACACTCGATTCAACTAAAGTGAGAGAGACAGACACCCGCCAGTCACCTTTAAGCACGAGTGCTCATAACGGTGAAACCAGTCTCGTGTAAGCGTACGCGTAATGTCGGTCCGGGCCGCTTCATCCCACAATACCGTTGAACCAAAGTATGACATGCTGGTAAGCAGTATGACTTGTATCGCCCACAACTCACTTGTGTTCTACTCGTGCATATGACATCTACGCATAAAACCAGGCTCGGATGCCACTATTGGGGAACGTAGTAATTTCAAAAAAATTCCTACGCACACGCAAGGATCATGGTGATGCATAGCAACGAGAGGGGAGAGTGTTGTCCACATACCCTCGTAGACCATAAGAGGAAGCATTATGACAACACGGTTGATGTAGTCGTACATCTTCACGATTCGACCGATCAAGTACCGAACGTACGGCACCTCCGAGTTCAGCACACGTTCAGCTCGATGACGATCCCCGGACTCCGATCCAGCAGGGTGTCGGGCATGAGTTCCGTCAGCACGATGGCATGGTGACGATGGTGATGTTCTATCGACGCAGGGCTTCGCCTAAGCACCGCAACGATATGATCGAGGTGGAATACGGTGGAGAGGGGCACCGCACACGGCTAAGGAACGATCACGAAGATCAACTTGTGTGTCATGGGGTGCCCCCTCCTCCGTATATAAAGGGGGGGGGGAGGAGGAGGGGGCCGGCCAAGGGGGTGGCGCGCCCTAGGAGGGGAAACCTACTCCAAGTATGTTTGCCCCTCCCTTTCCTAGTCCAAGAAGGAGGGGGAAGGAAGGAGTGGGAGAGGGGAAAGGCAAGGGGGGCGCCGCCCCCCTTCCTTGTCCTATTCGGACTCAAGGGGAGGGGGCGCGCCTCTTGCCCTGGCCGGCCCCTCGCTCTCTCCACTAGGGCCCAACAAGGCCCATTAGTTCCCGGGGGGGGGGGGGGTTCCGGTAACCCTCCGGCACTCCGGTTTTCTCCGAAATCACCCGGAACACTTCCGGTGTCCGAATATAGTCGTCCAATATATCAATCTTTATGTCTCGACCATTTCGAGACTCCTCGTCATGTCCGTGATCACATCCGGGACTCCAAACAACCTTCGGTACATCAAAACTTATAAACTCATAATAAAACTGTCATCGTAACGTTAAGCGTGCGGACCCTACGGGTTCGACAACTATGTAGACATGACCTGGAACTGTTCCCGGTCAATAACCAATAGCAGAACCTGGATGCTCATATTGGCTCCTACATATTCTACGAAGATCTTTATCGGTCAAACCGCATAACAACATACGTTGTTCCCTTTGTCATCGGTATGTTACTTGCCCGAGATTCGATAGTCGGTATCTCAATACCTAGTTCAATCTCGTTACGGCAAGTCTCTTTACTCGTTACATAATGCATCATCCCGTAACTAACTCATTAGCTACATTGCTTGCAAGGCTTTATAGTGATGTGCATTACCGAGAGGGCCCAGAGATACCTCTCCGACAATCGGAGTGACAAAACCTAATCTCGAAATACGCTAACTCAACATGTACCATTGGATACACCTGTAGAGCTCCTTTATAATCACCTAGTTACGTTGTGACGTTTGGTAGCACACAAAGTGTTCCTCCGGTAAATGGGAGTTGCATAATCTCATAGTTGTAGGAACTTTGTACAAGTCATGAAGAAAGCAATAGCAACATACTAAACGATCAAATGCTAAGCTAACGGAATGGGTCAGGTCAATCACATCATTCTCCTAATGATGTGATCCCGTTAATCAAATGACAACACATGTCTATGGCTAGGAAACATAACCATCTTTGATTAATGAGCTAGTCAAGTAGAGGCATACTAGTGACATTAAGTTTGTCTATGTATTCACACATGTATCATGTTTCCAGTTAATACAATTCTAGCATGAATAATAAACATTTATCATGATATGAGGAAATAAATAATAACTTTATTATTGCCTCTAGGGCATATTTCCTTTAGTATCCACTATGTTCTGAGATTGATGTTGGTATGACTTTGCTATGCTTAATGCTTGTCACTAGGGCCCGAGTGCCATGATTTCAGATCTGAACCTATTATGTTTTCATGAGTATATGTGTGTTCTTGATCCTATCTTGCAAGTCTATAGTCACCTATTATGTGTTATGATCCGACAACCCCGAAGTGACAATAATCGGGATACTTCTCGGTGATGACCATAGTTTGAGGAGTTCATGTATTCACTATGTGCTAATGCTTTGTTCCGCTTCTCTATTAAAAGGAGGCCTTAATATCCCTTAGTTTACACTAGGACCCCACTGCCATGGAGGGTAGGACAAAAGATGTCATGCAAGTTCTTTTCCATAAGCACGTATGACTATATTCGGAATACATGCCTACATTACATTGATGAATTGGAGCTAGTTCTGTGTCACCCTATGTTATAGCTATTACATGAGGAATCTCATCCGACATAACTATCCATCACCGATCCAATGCCTACAAGCTTTTCACATATTGTTCTTCCCTTATTTACTTTTCCGTTGCTACTGTTACAATTACTACAAAACTATTATCTTTACTTTTGCCACTGTTACCATTACTATCATACTGCTTTGCTACTAAATACTTTGCTGCAGATACTAAGTTATCCAGGTGTGGTTGAATTGACAACTCAACTGCTAATACTTAAGAATATTCTTTGGCTCCCCTTGTGTCGAATCAAGAAATTTGGGTTGAATACTCTACCCTCGAAAGCTGTTGCGATCCCCTACACTTGTGGATTATCAAGACTAATGTCTGGCACCATTGCCGGGGAGCATAGCTTTATTCTTTGAGTCACTTGGGATTTATATCTATTGATCACTATGAGGTACTTGAAAGACGAAGGAACCAAGATTTTTCCTTCAACTACGAGGGGAGGTAAGGAACTGCCATCTAGCTCTGCACTAGATTCTCCTTCTGTTTTGAGTAAGCTTGCGACACCTAAACCTGCTACTGCTATGAATTCTGATATGTCGCGTGTTATTGATGATGCCACTTCTGCTATGCATGATACTTAGATGAAACTACTTCTGTGCGTGATACTACTTTGCCATTAGGTGAATTTCTTGATGAACAACTTGCTAGGGTTAGAGAGAATGAAATTATTGAAGATGCTATTATTGATGATAGTGATGATGAAAGTTCTCCCCCTGATTATGACTTACTTGTTGTTCCCGAGGGTTATGTTATGGAAGAGGAAGCTGCTAGAGCTATCTTTGCTTGCAAAGATAGATATGATCTTAAGAAATTATTAGCTAAATGGAAGCAGCAATCTCTTAATGCTAGAATGAAACCTGACCCTGCTTTTGCTACTTCACCTATCTGTGTTACTAGTAAGGATTATGAATTCTCTATTGATCCTGAAATAATTACTTTGGTAGAATCTGATCCTTTTTATGGCCTTGAATCTGAAACTGTTGTGGCACATCTTACCAAGTTGAATGATATAGCCACCCTGTTTACTAATGATGAGAAGTCCCGCTATTATTATATCCTTAAGATATTTCTGTTCTCATTAAAGGGTGATGCTAAGACTTGGTTTAATTCTCTTGATCCTAGTTGTGTGCGTAGTCCCTAGGATATGATTTATTACTTCTCTGCTAAATATTTCGCTGCTCATAAGAAACAAGCTGCCTTGCGGGAAATATATAATTTTGTGCAAATCGAAGAAGAGAGTCTCCCACAAGCTTGGGGGAGGCTTCTCCGATTACTTAATGCTTTGCCTGATCATCCTTTGAAGAAAAATGAAATACTTGATATCTTTTATAATGGACTAACCAATGCTTCCAAGGACTACTTGGATAGTTGTGCTGGTTATATTTTCAGGGAAAGAACAGTCGACGAAGCTGAATTACTATTGAATAATATGTTGACTAATGAAAATAATTTGACTCTTCCTGAGCCAATTCTTGAGGCAATTCCTGAACCAATTGGGCCAACTCATGAGCCTATTCCTAAACCCACTCCTAAGAAGAGAGGTATTCTATTTCTCAGTCCTGAAGATATGCAGGAGGCAAAGAAATCAATGAAAGAAAAAGGTATTAAAGCTGAAAATGTTAAGAATTTACCTCCTATTGAAGAAATACATGGTCTTAATATACCGCCTATTGAAGAAACACATTGTCTTGATAACCCAACACAGGTAGTAAAGGTAAATTCTCTCTATAGATATGATAAAGTTGAAATTCCCTCTAATAAATTTCATAGCCCATGCTTAGATGAATTTGATGACTTTATGGCTAGACAAGAAAGTTTTAATGGTTATGTTGGTAGAGAATTAAAGAATAATGCTTTCGAAATAGGACGCTTGAGTGATTATATGGCTAGAGTTAAAGGTGAACCTAAACTCATTAGCAAATATGCTTCTATGGTTACCACTCAAGCTGAGCAAGTACTTAAAGCTCAAAGTGATTTGCTTGATGAATTAAATAATAAACATGACTTTGCTGTTAGAGTGGCTACTAGAACTGGTAGAATGACTCAGGAACCTTTGTATCCTGAAGGCCACCCTAAGAGAATCGAGCAAGATTCTCAGAGAAATAATTTAGAGGCACCTAGTTCTTCTAAAAAGAAGAAAAAGAAAGATGATAGAACTTGGCATGCTTCTAGTGAACCTATTGTAGATACACCTGAGAATCCCAATGATATTTCTATTTCTGATGCTGAAACACAGCCAGGTGATGAACATGAACCTGGTGATAATGTTAATGATAATGTTCATGTTGATGCTCAACCTAGCAGAAATAATGAAGTAGAGATTGAACCTGCAGTTGATCTTGATAACCCATAATCAAAGAATCAACGTTATGATAAAAGAGACTTTGTTGCTAGGAAGCACGGTAGATAAAGAGAACCATGGGTTTAGAAACCCATGCCCTTTCCTCCTAAACCATCCAAGACAAAGGATGATGAGGATTTTGAGCGCTTGCTGAAATGATTAGACCTATCTTCTTATGTATGCGCTTAACTGATATGCTTAAAGTAAATCCTTATGCTAAGTATATGAAGGATATCATTACAAATAAAAGAAAGATACCGGAAGCTGAAATTTCCACCATGCTTGCTAATTACACTTTTAAGGGTGGAATACCAAAGAAACTTGGAGATCCAGGGGTACCAACCATACCATCCTCCATTGAAAGAAATTATGTTAGAACTGCTTTATGTGATCTTGGAGCCTGTGTTAGTGTTATGCCTCTCTCTTTATATTGTAGACTTGAGTTGAATAAGTTGACACCTACTGAAATATCTTTGCAAATGGCTGATAAATCAACTGCTATACCTGTCGGCATTTGTGAGGATGTGCCTGTTGTGGTTGCAAATGTCACTATCTTAACGGACTTTGTTATTCTTGATATTCCCGAGGACGATAGTATGTCGATTATCCTTGGTAGACCCTTTTTGAATACTGCAGGGGCTGTTATTGATTGCAACAAAGGCAATGTCACTTTTCATGTTAATGGTAATGAGCATACAGTACACTTTCCGAGGAAACAACCCCAAGTTCATAGCACCAATTCTATTGGAAAAAGTCCAACTATCATTATTGGAGGTTTTGAATTTCCTCTTCCTACTGTCAAGAAAAAGTATGATATTCTTATTGTTGGGGATGTTCATATCCCCGTTGAGGTAACCTAGTGTTATTCGAAATTTCTCCGGTTCCGTGTTATTCGGAATGAGTTTGTTAACAAGACTTGATCAACCTTGTTAGTGGATTCATTTTGATGATCATGAGATGGATGAAACTAGAAGGAACAACCTTCTGTACCCTCTTTTTACTTTCTGTTATTTATATTAAATAAAGCAAAAATAATATTATCTGTCTGTTTTCTGAATTATCTGTGCAATAAAAAAATATCCTGAAAATAAAAGTACTCCAAATGCCCTGCAAATTTAGTATGAATTTTTATGGAATATTTGAGGATTTTAGGCACTGAAAACACTGCAGGAGGGGCAAGCACCAGGCCACGAGAGTGGAGGGCGCGCCCACACCCCCTGGGCACGCCCCCTGTCTCGTGGGCCCACGGTGGCCCCCCTCCACTTATGCCAGCACCCACACACTCCATCTTCTTCCCAAAAAATCCCCATCCAGCTCAAGCACGAGTTCTAGCTCATTTTGCTACAATTTTCGATCTCCTTGCTCAAAGCCCCATTCACAAAACTGCTTTGGGAGATTGTTGCTTGGTATGTGACTCCTCCATTGGTCCAATTAGTTTTTGTTCTAGTGCTTTATTCATTGCAAATTTTTGCTGCATAGGTGACCCCGTTCTTGAGCTTGCATGTCAAATTTATGAGGTCCCAAGTAATTCTAATGCATGATATAGGCTCTAGGCACTTGTAGGAGTAGTTGCTACCAATCTTGTTTAGTTTTATTCACTTTTATTTTGAAGTTACTAAAATTTTAGAAATTTTTCAGAAAAAGAAATATGTCTAGGAGAATGTACCAAGGTGGTTCCTCAATAAAGAAAGGACCCAAGATTGCTATGCGTGAGCAAGACGATGAACTACCAAGGGACGCAGAAGTGCGAGCTTGTGAGTGGCCATCAGACAATTTTATGATCAATGCAGGCTTTAAGGATGAATTTGACGCATATGTGCGCAATGCCGATCTTGAGGACTTCTCACAACATAAGTGTCCTGAGTACTATCAATTGACTGATTCATTCGTGCAAAGGTTTAAATACAAATGTTCACGTAATTCTTTGAGTGTCCTGTTTGATATTTATGATACATCTTATACCATGGACTTAGAGGATTTTACAACTGCTTGCAAACTCCTGCAGTGGGGCAATGTTAATGATCCCCACAAATCTGAATTTAGAGACTTTCTTGCTAGTATTACTGTGGGAGAATCTAGGGATATAGCACAAGCTACCATAGGGAGCATTCATTCTCCTGCTATACATTATTTTGCTCTCTTCATTTGTAGATGCATTAACGGTAAAGATGAAGCATGTCATATGTGTGTCCCTTATCTTAGTGTCCTCAAGAGGGCCGCGTTAGGTAATAAAGATTACAACTTGGGGGCAATAGTTGCACGTAGGTTGCATAATAATGGTAGGACTGGAGATTTGTTTGGAGGAATTTATGCGACCCGTGTGGCTAATTATCTTGGTATAGACCCACGAGAGGGGGATATGGTGTTGCCTCCTGCTTATTTAGATTATGACCCTATGGTCAAACATCATTTTCTTAAGAGGAATGAGCAATTCCTCCAATATCGACTAATCTTTGACAGACATAGCGCTGTCCATGTTACTCTTCCTGCTCCTTTCCTTTTTGATTACCAGGCAAAAGGAAGATATGTTGTTACCAGGGAGGAAGTAGCTGAACACGAGGAGAGAGCGGAGGCGGCTCGCCAACATGCCGCAGCTCAGGAGGCATTTGCTGCTACATCTCAGTACGACCCCAGTTACAACTACGGATATCAGCCAGGCTACCCTTGGCCATAAACCAACTTAGGCCAAAAGCCTAAGCTTGGGGGAGTACGTATTTCTCACCGACTTTACATTCATGTTCACACACTATTCTAGTTGTCGGTGCTCATACTCTTTCATTGTATTATCCATGCTGTTTAATTTTCTTTTTCTAGTTTTCTTCTTGTGTGTTTGATAAACCTTAAGAAAAACAAAAAAAATAGTTAGTTTAAGTTCCATGCTTGTAGTAGAAATTAAAATGAAAACCCAAAAAGATTTCTCATTCTTCTTCTTACTTGTTGGGAGCTTTCCCTTGTAAATAGTTTTCTTTTCTTTTCTTTGCTTTGGGGGTCGAGAGTAGAAGACCATATTGAAAATGTTTAGTGGCTCTCATATGCATGATTGTTTATTTACTTAGAGCCCATATTACTTGTCTTCTCTCTTGAGTTGAATGCTTGCATATTCCAGCTTAATCCAATGCACGTGCACTATTATTATTATACACATCGTTCGGTCGTGCAAGTGAAAGGCAATAATGACGATATATGATGGACTGACTGAGATGAGAAAAGCTGGTATGAACTCGACCTCTCTTGTTTTTGTAAATATGATGAGTTCATCGTTCCTGATTCAGCTTATTATGAAGTAAACATATTTGTAATGACATTTAGAGATTATAGTTGCTTGTGCCATGCTTGATTAGCTATGAGTTATAATGGTTTACCTTGCGTGCCAACATGCTATTAAAATGATTATGATGTGGTATGATGGGATGGTATCCTCCTTTGAATGAATTGAGTGACTCGACTTGGCACATGTTCACACATGTAGTTGAAACAAATCAACATAGCCTTCATGATATTTATGTTCATGGTGGATTATATCCTACTCATGCTTGCACTCGATGTGAATTAATTTTAATGCATGTTCATGACTGTTGTCGCTCTCTCAGTTGGTCGCTTCCCAGTCTTTTGCTAGCCTTCACCTATACTAAGCGGGAATATTGCTTGTGCATCCAAACTCCTTAAACCCCAATTTGTTCCATATGAGTCCACCATACCTTCCTATATGCGGTATCTACCTGCCGTTCCAAATAAATTTGTATGTGCCAAACTCCAAACCTTCAAATGAAATTCTGTTTTGTATGCTCGAGCAGCTCATGTTTCAACTAGGGCTGCCTGTATCTTCCATGCTAGGTGTGTTATTCTCAAGAGGAGTGGACTCTGCTCCTCATTCACGAGAAAGGGCCGGTAACCGGGATGCCGAGTCCCATGATCCAAAAAGATCAAAGCAAATCAATATAACTAAACAAAACTCCCCCAGGGATGTTGTTAGTTGGAGGCACTCGTTGTTTTGAGCAAGCCATGGATTGATGCTTGTTGGTGGTGGGGGAGTATAAACTTTTACCATTCTGTTTGGGAACTGCCTATAATGCATGTAGTATGGAAGATATAGCCATCTCATAGTTGTTGCGTTGACAGTGAAAGTATGCCGCTCAAAATGTTATTCATCTCTATTTTAAAATCGAGCTCTGGCACCTCTACAAATCCCTGCTTCCCTCTGCGAAGGGCCTATCTATTTACTTTTATGTTGACTCATCACCCTCTTATTAAAAAGCACCCCCTGGAGAGCACACTGTCATTTGCATTCATTACTATTGGTTTATATTGGGTATGACTTGACTGGATCTCTTTTACCATGAATTACAATGTTTAGTTAGTCCTTGATCTTTAAAGGTGCTCTGCATTTATGTTTTGTGGTCTCAGAAAGGGCTAGCAAGATACCATTTTGTTATATCATATTATGATTGTTTTGAGAAAGTGTTGTCATCCGAGTTTTATTATTATGGCTCGCTAGCTAATTATACCATTGATATGAGTAATTGTGAGACCTGGGTGTTATTGTGAGTATGGTTAGTTCATAATACTTGCTGAAACCTGAATGCTGGCTTTACATGTTTACAACAACAAGAGCAAATAGAGTTTGTAAAAGTTTTTCTTTATCACTTTCAGTTTATCAACTGAATTGCTTGAGGACAAGCAAAGGTTTAAGCTTGGGGGAGTTGATACGTCTCCAACGTATCTACTTTTCCAAACACTTTTGTTCTTGTTTTGGACTCTAACTTGCATGATTTGAATGAAACTAACCCGGACTGACGTTGTTTTTAGCAGAACTGCCATGATGTTGTTTTTATGTGTAGAAAACAAAAGTTCTCGGAATGACCTGAAAATCCACGGAGATAAGTTTTGGAAAATATAAAAAATACTGGCGAAAGAATCAAGACCAGGGGCCCACACCCTGTCCACGAGGGTGGGGGGCGCGCCCACCCCCCTGGGCACGCCCCCCTGTCTCGTGGGCCCCCTGACGCTCCACCAACCTCGACTCCAACTCCATATATTCCGTTTCGTGGAGAAAAAAAATCAGAGAGAAAGTTTCATCGCGTTTTACGATATGGAGCCGCCGCCAAGCCCTAATCTCTCTTGGGAGGGCTGATCTGGAGCCCGTTCGAGGTTCCGGAGAGGGGGATTCGTCGCCGTCGTCATCATCAACCATCCACCATGACCAATTTCATGATGCTCACCGCCGTGTGTGAGTAATTCCATCGTAGGCTTGCTGGACGGTGATGGGTTGGATGAGATTTACCATGTAGTCAAGTTAGTTTTGTTAGGGTTTGATCCCTAGTATCCACTATGTTATGAGATTGATGTTGCTATGACTTTGCTATGCTTAATGCTTGTCACTAGGGCCCGAGTGCCATGATTTCAGATCTGAACCTATTATGTTTTCATAAATATATGTGTGTTCTTGATCCTATCTTGCAAGTCTATAGTCACCTATTATGTGTTATGATCCGACAACCCCGAAGTGACAATAATCGGGATACTTCTCGGTGATGACCATAGTTTGAGGAGTTCATGTATTCACTATGTGCTAATGCTTTGTTCGAGTTCTCTATTAAAAGGAGGCCTTAATATCCCTTAGTTTTCACTAGGACCCCGCTGCCACGGGAGGGTAGGACAAAAGATGTCATGCAAGTTCTTTTCCATAAGCATGTATGACTATATTCGAAATACATGCCTACATTACATTGATGAATTGGAGCTAGTTTTGTGTCATCCTATGTTATAGCTATTACATGAGGAATCGCATCCGACATAATTATACATCACTGATCCAATGCCTACGAGCTTTTCACATATTGTGCTTCGCTTATTTACTTTTCCGTTGTTACTGTTACAATTACTACAAAACTATTATCTTTACTTTTGCCACTATTACCATTACTATCATACTGCTTTGCTACTAAATACTTTGCTGCAGATACTAAGTTATCCAGGTGTGGTTGAATTGACAACTCAACTGCTAATACTTAAGAATATTCTTTGGCTCCCCTTGTGTCGAATCAATAAATTTGGGTTGAATACTCTACCCTCGAAAGCTGTTGCGATCCCCTACACTTGTGGGTTATCAGAGGGGTCCACATGTCATTGGACCATTAGACCAACTAAACACTAATTAACATAATTAAATTAAACTAACCGGGCCAGTCCCACTTGGGAGGGGCACAAGCCGTGCCCCTCTAGTGGCTGGGCGCACCGGGAGCAGAGGGCTCCGACGCCCATAGCCAGGACCAATGGAGATTGCACCGAGGGGCTCCGGCAAGTAGCGGTAGCCGAAGGTGGACGCGGCCGGGTGGAGGTGGCAGCGAGTAGCAGCGGCAGGGGGCGGCAGCAGCAGTAAGAGTAGCAACCACAGCAGCGGCCGACGCGACTAGTGCTGTGAGGCGCGGGCGCGGCCACGACACAAGAGTGGCCCAAGGCGGGGTGGGCGCGTCCGAGCGCGGTGGGGCACGGGTGGCTGCGGTGGGAGCGAGCAAGCAGCTGGCGACGACGGTAGCAGCAAGAGCAGCAGGCAGCAGAGGCGGGCGAGCACCAGCGAGGCCATACGCGGGTGCGGGGCTGCACAAACGGGCGGTGCGCAGGCTCGCAGAGGCGGGCACAGGCGTGGCTTGAGGTCAGGGAACCCATCAAGTGAGGTAGGGCACACGTGACGCGGGCGTGATCGTGGTGGCCGCAGTCACCGGCTGGAACTTGGGCGGTACGTGGCGACGCAAAGGAGCGACGAACAGAGGGTGAGATGAGGGGAATGGCGGTGGTGCTCACAGGGGGTGCTCGGGACGAGGTTGGACAGGGCAGAGGGCTCCAGTAAGGTAGATCAAGCGCGGAGCAACGGCGGTTGTAGGCGAGGAAGATGCATCTATCCCGATGATGTAGTGTGGCTCTGGTTGAATGGATCCCTGCAGATGATGCATGGTCCTCTTCGGCACGGTCTCGTAGCTCGGGAGGGAGGTGGCCACGGCGACAAGGTCGCCATGGCGGGCGGAGCTCGGACATGAGCGGGAGAGAGAAACGGCGCAAGGGAGGGGAAGGGAAAGCTAGGGTTTCAATCGAGGGGGTGGGGTCGGAGGGTCGTCTTGTAGGCGGCCAGGGGTTCGGCTGGTCGCCATGCATGCCAAGGCACGCGATGACTGCCACAGCTTCCCCTGCCTCCCAGTGTAGCGAGGTAGGGGATGACTTCCCCTGTTAGGCTGGGCGCATTGTGCCTCTTGGGCCCAGTCCAACATTGAGGTTGTTGTATCTTCCTTTTCCTTTCCTCTTCATTTTCTGTTTCTTTATTTCTTTTTGGTTTTGCAATTTTTTGCTATACTAAACGGGCTTAGTTGCAAATGAAAATTGGCACATAAATATTAGGCTATAATCCGAAGTAGCACTCAAAGTTTCAATTTATTTTAAATACTTTAAGTATTTATTAAAATTGAAACGAACCAATTAAGCGCCGTTGGTCCAATTTTAAATAGGTTAAGGGCATTTTAGTTATTTAAATAGTATAATAGTGTTGTTTTATGAATGAAAATTTCTTAGAGATTATTTGCAATATTATGAACACTTTTGTTTTTATGTTTGAAGAAATAATAATGTGAGTTTTTTTAAATTTGAATTTGGCTGTGATTTTTCTCAAGTGGCAATTTGGCTTAGTCAAACTTGATGACATGGCACCATTAGTGTGAGGTCACTGCAACATGACACTGGGGGTGTTACAAGCTACAAGTACATGTTTATCTACCTTGAGATCTGTGTGTATGAATCTACCTCTAGGCCTAAACCCCTCGGCTTGTATAGACACCAGAGGTACTTGGGGTTACATCTACGTCAGTTACATCGGGGAATAAACATGTCGAGGATCACATCCTGTCTTTGAGTAGGCGCCAAGTCTTCGTAAGATTCCATCTTGAGTACGCCATGGGACATGCCAAGCGTGGCCCACCGGTTGGTAGTTTGGGGGTCCTCAGCCCAGCCCATCATTAAGGCCGACGTGGTTAGTACCCCATGACACGTCTCCAACGTATCTATAATTTTTGATTGTTCCATGCTATTATATTATCCATCTTGGATGTTTTATGAATTAATATGCTATTTTATATCATTTTTTGGGACTAACCTATTAACCCGGTGCCTAGTGCCAGTTGTTGTTTTTTTCCTTGTTTTTGTCTTTTACAGAAAATCAATACCAAACGGAACGAAATTGATAAGTCTCCATTGTATCTACTTTTCCAAACTCTTTTGCCCTTGTTTTGGACTCTAGTTTGCATGATTTGAATGGAACTAACCCAGACTAATGCTGTTTTCAGTAGAATTGCCATGGTGTTATTTCTGTGCAGAAATAAAAGTTCTCGGATTGATCTAAAAATTTACGTAGGATTTTTGTGGAATATGTAAAAAATATTGACGGAAAAAGATACAAGAGGGGGCCACCCAGGCCACAAGCCTTGGGCACCCTACCCCCTAGGGTGTGCGTCCCAGGCTTGTGGGGCCCCTGGACCGCCTACAACCGTAACTCCAACTCCATATATACCTATTTGCGGAGAATTTTTTTAGAGAGAAGGATTCATCGCATTTTATGATACGGAGCCGCCGCCACCTCCTATTCTCCATCGGGAGGGCTGATCTAGAGTCTGTTTGGGGCTCCGGAGGGTGGAATTCGTCGCCATCATCATCACCAACCTTCCTCCATCGCCAATTCCATGATGCCCACCGCCGGGAGTGAGTAATTCCTCCATAGGCTTGCTGGACGGTGATGGGTTGATGTGATTTATCATGTAATCGAGTTAGTTTTGTTAGGGTTTGATCCCTAGTATCCACCATGTTCTGATATTGATGTTGCTATGACTTAGCTATGCTTAATGCTTGTCACTAGGGCCCGAGGGCCATGATTTCAGATCTGAACCTATTATGTTTTCATGAATATATGTGTGTTCTTGATACTATCTTGCAAGTTGTAGACACCTATTATGAGTTATGATCCGCATACCCCAAGGTGACAATAATTGGGATTCTTTCCGGTGATTACCGTAGTTTGAGGAGTTCATGTATTCACTAAGTGCTAATGATTTGTTCTGGTTCTCTATTAAAAGGAGGCCTTAATATCCCTTAGTTTCCTTATGGACTCCGCTGCCATGGGAGGGTAGGACAAAAGATGTCATGCAAATTCTTGTTCATAAGCACATATGACTATATACGGAATACATGCCTACATTATATTGATGAATTGGAACTAGTTCTGTGTCACCCTAGGTTATAAATGCTTCATGGTGAATATTATCCAACACAATTATTATCGTTGATCCAATGCCTACGAGCTTTTCACATATTGATCTTTGCTAAGTTACTTTGCCATTGCCATTGTTACAATCACTACAAAACTGCTACTATTACTTTTGCCACTGTTACTGTTACTTCCATACTACTTTGCTACTAAATACTTTGCTGCAGATATTAAGTCTTCCAGGTGTGGTTGAATTGACAACTCAACTGCTAATACTCGCAAATATTCTTTGGCTCCCCTTGTGTCGAATCGATAAATTTGGGTTGAATATTCTACCCTAAAAAACGGTTGCAGTCCCCTATACTTGTGGGTTATCAACACCTTTTTCTTGCGCCTTTGCCGGGGAGCATAGCTATATTTTTCGAGTCACTTGGTATTTATATCTTTTGATCACTACGAGGAATCTGAAAGATACAAGAACCAAGAATTTCCCTCTACTATGATGGGAGGTAAGGAACTGCCATCTAGCTCTGCACTTGATTCACCTTCTGTTTTGAGTAAGTTTGCGACACCTACACCTACTATTAATTCTGATATGTCGCAAGTAATTGATGATGCTACTTCTGCCATGAATAATGCTTATGATGATGCCAGTTCTTTGCTTGATAAGACTATGCCACTGGGTGAATTTCTTGATGAACAACCTGGTAGAGTTAATGATATTGAGAATACTGAAACTGATGATATTTCTGAAACTGATGAAATTATTGAAACTGTTCTTGCTCTCCTGCTGCCATTTTCGATCTCCTCGCTCGAAGCTCTGTTTTGGAAACTGTTTTGGGGGATTGTTCTTCCGTATGTGACTCCTCCAGTGATCTAGTTACTTTTTATTCTAGTGCTTTATATATTGCATATTTTTGCTGTTGTGGTGACCATGTTCTTGAGCTTGCATGTCAAATTTATATGGTCCAAAGTAGTTTTGTTGCATGATATAGCCTCTAGATACTTTTAGGAGTAGTCGCTATCAATCTTGTTGAGTTTTGTTCACTTTTATTTCGAGTCACTAAAAATTTCAGAATTTTTTCAAAGGAAGAAAATGTTTAGAAAAATGTTCCAAGGTGGTTCCTCGAAGAAGAAATCCCCAAGGCTCGCGATACATGAGACAAACCTTGAACCACTGCGGGAAGCTCTGGTGCGGCCTTGTGAATGGCTGTCGGCTCACTTCATGACTCATGCAGGTTTCAAAGAAGAATTTGATATGTATGTGCATAACACCGACCCGAGAGACTTCGTGTCTTAAGTGTTTGCAGTACTACAACCTTGCTGATTCCTTTGTGCAGAGATTTAAGTATTCGGTCCATCACAATAAACATTCTGTTTTATTTGATCTGTATGATTAACATGGACCTTGAAGAATTTAATGCATGCAAAATTACGCAATGGGGCATATATACCGAACCCCGTAAATCTGATTGCATTGAGTTCCTTGCTAGCATTACTGTAGGTGAAGCCAGAACAATAACAAAAGCTACTATAGGGAGCATTCACTTTCCTGCATTACATTATTTTGCTCTCTTTATAGGTAGATGCATTAACGGTAACCATGACCATAGCCACCTTTGTGCATCCGATCTTATTGTCCTCTAGAGCACGGTAATGAATGATAAATGATTTAACTTGGGGGCTATCATTGCAAGGCGGTTACATAATAATGCTTTAGCAGGAGACTTATTTGGTGGGATTTATGCCACACATTTAGATCATCATCTTGGGGTTCCAATAAAAGAAAATGATATTTAGTTGCCACCTTCTTTCCTTGATTATGATGCTACGGGACATTTCCATTTTATTGAGAGAAGCGAGTTGCCTTTTCAGTACATACTAATCTTTGATAGGCAGCGTGTTGTCTATGTTATGCTTCCTATTCCTACCTTCTTTGACTTTCAGGTAAAGCAAAGATATTTCATACTTAGGGAGGAGGCAGATGAGTATGAGAGAGCGAGGGAGACAACTCGCCTCCACGAGGCTGCCCACCAAACGGTGGCGGCTGCAACCCAGTACAACCCCAACTACGATTTCGGATATCATCCTGGCCAGCTGTGGCCATAGACCAACTTAGGCCAAAAGCCTAAACTTGGGGGAGTACGTATCTCTCACCGACATTACATTCCTGTTCACACTTTCATTCTAATTGTCGGTGTTCATACTTTTTCAGTGTATTATCCATGTTAATTTATTTTTCTTGCTTTCTTCTTATGTGTTTGAAAAACTTTGATAAAATCCAAAAATATTTCTCGCTTCTTTTTAGGTTTTCTTTCTAGTTCGTTTTGTTTAGTATTTGGTAGTATTAAAAGAAAATCCAAAAAGATTTCTCGTTCTTCTTTTGCTTGTTGGGAGCTTTCTCGTGTAAATAGTTTTTCTCATTTTTGCTTTCTTCCGGAGAAAAACAAAAACTCCAAAAATATTTTAGTGTGTTTCTTTGAAATTATTTTCTTTTTATTTGGGTCGTGAGGAGAAGACCACGATGAAAATGTTGAGTGGCTCTCATATGCATTATTGTTGATCTAACAAAGAGCCCATATTACCTTGTCTTCTCCTTTGAATAAATGTTTGCAAATTCTAGCTTAGTCCAATGCACGTGCACTCTTATTATTATCCACGCCGTTTGGTCATGCAAGTGAAAGGCAATAATGACAACATTTGATGAAATGATTGAGATGAATAAAAGCTGGTATGAACTCGACCTATTTTGCTTTTGTAAATATGATTAGCTCATCATTCTTGATTCAGCCCATTATGAATGAAACATGTTTGCAATGACAATTAGAGGTTATAGTTACTCATGCCATGCTTAATTATCTAGGAGTGGATAATGGTTTATCTTGCATGCCAACATGCATTTAAAATGGTTGTGATGTAGTATGATAGGATGGTATCATCTTCTAAATGATTCAAGTGGCTTGACTTGGCACATGTTCACACATGTAGTTGAATCAAAACCAACATAGCCTCCATGATATTTATGTCCATGGTGATTTATATCCTACTCATGCTTGCACTCAATGTTGGTTAACCTCAATGCACGTTTATGAACGTTGTCGCTCTCTAGTTGGCCGCTCCTCAATCTATTTGCTAGCCTTCACTTATACTAAGCAGGAATACTGCTTGTGCATCCACTTCCTTAAACCAAAAGTTGTTCCATATGAGTCCACCATAACTACCTATATGCGGTATTTACCTGCCGTTCCAAGTAAATTTGCATGTGCCAAACTCAAAACCTTCAAATAATAATCTGTTTTGTATGCCCAAATTGCTCATGTAACGACTGGGGGCTGTCAGTACCTTCCACGCTCGGTGGGTTATTCTCATGATGAGTGTTTATTCACTTGTCATTCACGAGAAAGTGGCTGGTAATTGGGATGCCTAGTTCCATGATCAAAATCAAATCAAAATATAATAATAAAAGAAAACTTCCCCAGGACTGTTGTTGGTATGGACGGTACCTGTGGATTCGGCTAGCCGTGGAGTGCGTTTGTTGGTGGAGGGGGAGTAAAACTTTACCATTCTGTTTGGGAGCTGCCTATAATGTGTCTATCATGGAAGATAGTGAGATCTCTGGGTTGTTATATTGACAATGAAAGCATGCCTCTCAAAATTATATTAATCTCTGTTTTAAAAGCTTCGAGCTCTGGGACCTCTGCAAATCCCAGCCCCCCTCTACAAAGGGCCTATCTATTTACTTTTATTGTTGAGTCACCATCTTCTCATTAAAAGCACCAGCTAGAGAGCACTATTGTCATTTATATACTTTGTTTTTAATTGATGTTGAGTATGAGTGTGACTGGATCTCTTTTGCCATGAATTATAATGTCTAGTCAGTCCTTGGTCTTTAGGGGTGCTCTGCATTTATGTTTTGCGGTCTCAGAAAGGGCTAGTGAGATACCATTATGTTATATTATATCATGATTGTTTTGAATAAGTGTTGTCATCCGAGATATCTTATTATTGCTCGCTAGTTTGTTATGCTATTGATATGAGTAAATGTGAGACCTAAGTGTTATTGTGAATGTGGTTAGTTCATAATTTTTGCTGAAAACCTAAACATCAGCTAGACATATTTGCAGCAACAAGATCAAACAGAGTTTGTAAAAGTTTTTATTTGTCACTTTCAGTTTATCAACTGAATTGCTTGAGGACAAGCAATGAGTTAAGCTTGGGGGAGTTGATACGTCTCCATCGTATCTACTTTTCCAAACTCCTTTGCCCTTGTTTTGGACTCTAATTTGCATGTTTTAAATGGAACTAACCCGAACTGACGTTGTTTTCAGTAGAATTGCCATGGTGTTATTTTTGTGCAGAAATAAAAGTTCTCGGATTGACCTAAAAATTTACGGAGATCTTTTGCGGAATATATTGAAAATACTGGCGGCAAAAGATACCAGAGGGGGGCCACCCAGTGGCCCAAGCCCTGGGGGCGCGCCTACCCCCCAGGGCGCGCCTCCCAGGATTGTGGGGCCCCTGGACGGCCTACAACCCTAACTCCAGCTCCATATATACCTATCCGCGGAGAAAAAATCAGAGAGAAAGATTCATCACGTTTTTTGATATGGAGCCGCCGCCACCTCCTGTTCTTCATTGGGAGGGCTGATCCGGAGTCTGTTCGGGGCTCCAGAGGGTGGAATCCATCGCCATCATCATCACCAACCTTTCTCCATTGCCTATTCGATGTTGCTCACCGCTGGGAGTGAGTAATTCCTTCGTAGGCTTGCTGGACGGTGATGGGTTGGATGGGATTTATCATGTAATCGAGTTAGTTTTGTTAGGGTATGATCCCTAGTATCCACTATGTTCTGAGATTGATGTTGATGTGACTTTGCTATGCTTAATGCTTGTCACTAGGGCTTGAGTGCCATGATTTCAGATCTGAACCTATTATGTTTTCATGAATATATGTGTGTTCTTGATGCTATCTTGCAAGTTATAGACACCTATAACGAGTTATGATCCACATAACCAAGGTGACAATAATTGGGATTCTTTCCGGTGATTACTGTAGTTTGAGGAGTTCATGTATTCACTAAGTGCTAATGCTTTGTTTCGGTTCTCTATTAAAAGGAGACCTTAATATCCCTTAGTTTCCTTATGGAACCCGCTGCCACAGTAGGGTAGGACAAAAGATGTCATGCAAGTTCTTTTCCATAGGCACGTGTTACTATATACGGAATACATGCCTACATTATTTTGATGAATTGGAAGTAGTTCTGTGTCACCCTAGGTTATAACTGCTACATGATGAATGTTATCTAGCACAATTATCATTGCTGATCCAATGCCTACGAGCTTTTCACATATTGATCGTTGCTAAGTTACTTTGCCGTTGCCACTGTCACAATCACTACAAAACTGCTGCTGTTACTTTTGCCACTGTTACTGTTACTTCCATACTACTTTTCTACTAAATACTTTGTTGCAGATATTAAGTCTTTTAGATGTGGTTGAATTGACAACTCAACTGCTAATACTCATGAATATTCTTTGGCTCCCCTTGTGTCGAATCAATAAATTTGGGTTGAATACTATACCCACGAAAACTATCACGATCCCCTGTACTTGTGGGTTATCAAAACTTTTTGAGGATGTTTCTTGGACCAGAAGACGACCACGAAGATTCGGGAGGAGGCCAGAGGAGCCACGAGAGGGCCACAAGAACTAGAGGCGCGCCCTGCACCCCCCAAGCTTGTGGGCCCCTCGGGACTCCCCTAACCCTAATTCCAGCTCAAAAAATACCCAAATATTCCCCTTATACTAGAGGGCACACCTAAAATACTTTTTCGCCGCCGCATGCTTCTGTTCTCGTGAGATCCCATCTTGGGGCTTTTTCCGGCACTCTGCTAGAGGGGATTCGATCATGGAGGGCCTCTACACCAACCTTGCTGCCCTTTCGATGATGTGTGAGTAGTGCACCACGGACCTAAGGGTCCATAGCTAGTAGCTAGATGGCTTCTTCTATATCTTTGATCTTCAATACAATGTTCTCCTTGATGTTCTTGGAGATCTATTTGATGTAATCTTCTTTTGCGGTGCATTTGTTGAGATCCAACGAATTGTGGATTTATGATCAGATTACCTATGAATATTATTTGAGTCTTCTCTAAACTCTTTTATGCATGATTAAGATAGCTTTGTATTTCTCTCCAATCTACTGATTTGGTTTGGCCAATTAGATTGATCTTTCTTGCAATGGGAGAGGTGCTTTGTTTTGGGTTCAATCTTGCGGTGTCCTCACCCAGTGATAGAAGGGGTAGCAAGGCACGTATTGTATTGTTGCCATTAAGGATAAAAAGATGGTTTTTTTACTATATTGTTTGGATCTATCCCTCTACATCATGTCATCTTGCTTAAGGCGTTAATCCTTTCTTGTTAACTTAATACACTAGATGCATGCTAGATAGCGGTCGATGTGTGGAGTAATAGTAGTAGATGCAGGTAGGAGTCAGTATACTTGTCACAGATGTGATGCCTATATTCATGATCATTGCCTTAGATATCATCATAACTATGCGCTTTTCTATCAATTACTCATCAATAATTTGTTTACCCACCACATGCTTTCTTCAAGAGAGAAGCCTCTAGTGAAACCTATGCCCCCCGGGTCTATTTTTATCATATTATTTTCAGATCTATAAAATCAATTACCCAAAAATACCTTGCTGCATTTTATTTACTTTTGCACTTTTATTTATCTATTACACCTATCTCTGTGAGATCTCATCCTTGCAAGTAACCGTGAAGGGATTGACAACCCCTTTATCGTGTTGGGTGCAAGTATTTGTTTGTTTGTGCAGGTGCTATCATTGGAGACTTGTGTGTTGCTCCTATTGGATTGATACCTTGGTTCTTAACCGAGGGAAATACTTATCTCTACTTTGCTGCATCACCCTTTCCTCTCCAAGGGAAAAACCAACACAAGGTCAAGAAGTAGCACCCCACTATGTAGGACACCATCAGTAGCCCCTGTACTGGTCTTCCAGGCCGAGGAAATCCTTGGATGACTCACCCTTCTTTGTTGGTCTTCGGTCTTGCAAACTGGTTCAACATTCATCTTTGCACTCCCTCCTTCAATGTAACCATAGCTTGAGTACAAGGAGTTATATACCTCGGACTCCCGAGGAGCCCCAAACATGCTTTTCCCGATAAGTGTTTTATTTGTCGGATCTGAAGACCCCTACCACACCAGATTAGCTTAATGGTGAAGTTTTTGGGCATCCTAGTTGGATCAAGCTCTGACAACTTTGACCAGACTCGAATCGCCATCGTATATTATAGAACCGGAAGGTCCCATGTAGTCTTTATGTCGTGGGTTGTGTTGCTTGAGGCCGCTGCCATTGGCACATCTAATCAGCAAAGAGACTGTGCTCCGGATTTTCAGCGGTATTATCAGTTTTTACTCCTCAATCCACGCTCGCACGTAACGCACATCAAGTTAAGAACTAGCGAGATTATTATCGTGCAATGGGCATTTTCACCGTCTTATAAGATCCAAGCGATGGATTCGGTCCATTCTCACACCCTCTACCTTGCTCTCTACTCTTGCAATCCTCCAATCTCTAGTGCTCGGTGAACCAAACTCAGACATAACCCCTCAATCCCTCCCTCTCCCTTCCCTATCTCGATCAATGGCCGGGAAGGGAAAGCGCACCACAGTGGCGGTGACTGCTAGAGAGGGCCATGGCTTCCCTCGTAGGCCTCTATCAGTGACATCACTGATCTCCGAGCGCTCGGCTACCTCCCGCCGCAGAATGAGGTGAAGTGCCGCTCCCCTCTTGTTGGGTAGGCTATCTACTCTGCCACTCGGGTTCCAAAACCTCGGAAGGGCGAGCGCGTTGTGTTCACCCCCTCCTCATACAAGGTCTGGGGTTTCCGATTCTCCCCTTCTTCCAGGGCTTCTTCTACTCTTGCCCCCAGTTCCATCCTTCACATTGCCTCCTACATTGTTTTCTGTGAGGCCTTCCTCTACATTGAGCCCCATTTCGGGCTTTGGGTCAAGCTTTTCTGTGTCAAGACGCAAACAAACGCCGTCCATATCACAAAGTGCAGATGCGTCATGGTTAGCCAGATCCATAGTGTCAAATGGCTGGAGGGCAAGTTCATCAAGACAGTGAAGCAGTGGTAGGAGGAATGGTTCTATATGGCCGACGTGCCATCTGGGGACCGGGAAGGGGTCCATGCTGTCTTGGTCATGCCACTAGATCGGCTCCATTCCTGGATGACTGGGAACCTCGAATGGAGAACAAGGGGGAGGTTGAGATGCTCCAAGCTCGAGGGGAGTTCTGCATCAAGGAGGGTGTCAACCTGATTGATGTCATACACGCCATGCTCCACCACCGAGTTCAACTTCTCCAGGCCCAAGCTTCTGCTCCACCATCGAGTTCAACTTCTTTAGGCCCGAGCTTCTCCTCTATGGAAGTTTGGTCCTGGTGGTGAGACTTCATTCATCTGAAGTTTCTACCAAGGAAAGGACATTGGAGGAATGCAAACCCTCCTTTTCAAGACCAAGGGCCAGTCATTTTGGACTATAGGGGACGACATCGTCTACTGCGAGACACACCGAGCTCCAGAGGTCAGTCCCCTTTATTTTTTGGATTTCAAGTTTTGCTTTGCTATCCTCGGTTGGGTGTTTTAAAGACGAGGTGTCATTTTGCAGGACTAGCGCAGCTTCACCGAGATGGTTCGATCACATGCCCCTGAGCATGGGGAGCCTGTGGGCCACAGGTTGTGGCAGCTGGTGACCGTGGACCCATATGTGCCGCGGTCAAGGCCAAGAAGGCCAACATGCCTTGGGCGACTAGAGCCTCAAAGGTCCTGCCATCCGAGACAATGTCCCCAAGCTCCCGGTTGAGAGTGAGCAGAGCCGACAATCTAATTCCACTCGTGGGAGCATGAGGAGGAGTCCAGCAAGGCCCCGCCGCGCCAAGGAGGCAAGATGGCTCTTGTGGTTATGTCAGACGACACTTAGTCATACCCCTACAAGGGCACTAAACGCCGGAGGGCACCCAACATCCAGATGGTGGGGTGATGACCAACAAGCATATGGCATCAATCATAGTCCTTTCGATAAGTAAGAGTGTCAAACCCAATGAGGAGCAGAAGGAATCAATAAGCATCAACAAGGTATTCTCTGCAAGTGTTGTATAGTCGTTGTAACAGATAGTATGATAGTAAGATAATTCGCAACAATTAATCAGTAACAAAAGTAACAAGGTGTAGCAAGGTGGCCCAACCCTTTTTACAGCAGAGGACAAGCTGAAAGTACTTCTTATAGTGATCAAAGTGTTCTCGAGGAAACACATGAATTTCATCCAGTTAGTTTCACCACGATTCATTGACTCGCGTTCACTACTTTGATAAGTTGTTATGTGGGTGGACCGGTGCTAAGGTGTTGTTCTTACTCGAACAAACAACCTACTTATGGTTAACCCATCTCGCAAGCATCCACAAATACAAGAGAAGAATTAAGATAAATCTAATCGTAACCAAAAAATATGGATCCAAAACAAGCCCTTACGAAACAACTCATAAACTGGGGTTTAGGTTTCTGTCACTCCTGCAACCCATCATTATAAACTAATCCCACAATGCCTTTTCCTAGGCCCTAACATTGTAATGTGTCATGTAGTCGACATTCACACGACACCACTAGAGGAAGAACAACATAACACATCATCAAAACATTGAACGAAAATCAACTTCACATGATTACTTATAACAAGACTTCTCCAATGTCCTCAAGAGCAAACGAAACTACTCATAATATTCATGTTCATGATCAGAGGAGAATAATATATGATTAATAATCTAAACATATAACCCCCAACCAAAGTAAACTAACTAGCATCAAGTATAAGATGTAATCAACACTCCTAGCAACCCAGGTACCAATATGAGGTTTGAGACAAAGATCAGACACAACAGATGAACTATGGTTCGGAGATGAGATGGTGCTGGTGAAGATATTGATGGAGATGAGTCATCCACGATGAGACGAACCTTGGTGATGATGATGGCTTCGATTTCCCCCTCCCGGAGGGAAGTATTCCCGACAGAATTGCTCCACCGAAGAGCAAAAGAGCTCCTACCCACGCCCCCCTCGGGATGGAGACGCTTCACCCAGAAAGTCTTCTTCTAATTTTTTCTAGGGAAGATGGCTTCATATAGTGGAAGATGGGCACTTTTCAGGTCCAGAATTCCAACTGCTAGAAATCTCCCTCTTATGATGTAACTTGCAATTTAAGAGAGAAAATGCATTAGAATTGCCTCAATTAGTGAAATATAACTTTAACAATAAAAATAACAGTATAAAACATGATGCAAAATGGATGTATCATGGGGAAATCGCCGGCGCCGAGCATCTAAGCCGTCAGCTCGGACACGCCTTCGGAGCCCTCGCCCGCCGGTCGAACTTGCCGAGCCATTCCTTATCCCGAATAGTAAGTATTCAATAAGGTTGGATCTTTGAAAGTTCTTCTTCATGCCTCCATCCTTATCCTGTTTACTTTTTCAGGGAACAACGCGACAAGGTGGATGAGCTACCCGAGGAGGATGAGGTCTCCTCGGCCTTAGCAGAGTCCTCATACCGGATAACATGGAAGGTTATCCAATTGCCTCGAGAGCGGGGATCAATTCCTTCCGTGCCCGAGCTAGTGCACCGGAGGGTGCACACCAATCTCCGACTGCAATGTTAGATGTTCGGGGTGGGACTATTCTTTCTATGGGAGAGGTCCAAGCCGTGGTCATGGATGGCAAGAATAAGGACCGGGGGGGGGGGGAAGAGATACCCCTGTTCTTGAAGAAATGATGGATGCCAGCTCGGCGTCCCCCACACATGCGGTGCTAGGGCCACACGGCCATCCGGAGACCACTCCGTCTGCTGCTAATAACATGCTTCTCCTATTGGTTTGATAACCTTGGTTCTCACTGAGGGAAGTACTTATCAGCTACTATATTGCTTCACCCTTCCTTTTTGGGGAAAATTCCAACGCAGCTCACAAGTAGCACATACCTGATTTGGGAAAAATATGGGAAGAGCGGATCACTTTTTGTCTCATAGACCAAGATTTCAGCATAACTCAAGATGAGTGGCGTACTCACTTTGGCTTCAACAACAACAATGAAGACATCCGCTATGTTTATGATTTTACCAAACCACGCCTGAGGCAATTCTATCAGATGAGTTACCATGGTTCCAAACAAAGGGCCAGTTGAAGTGAAAGTCTTGCTATTCAATATTTCTATATGTTATCACTAACTCGTTGCAGGAACGAGGAGAAGTTTCCAAGGTGAATGATGAGAATATGCTTATTCTCGGGAAATCAGCTAACCTTGACATCAATTATTTGCCCAACCTAGGGGCGACAATTTTGCTACACCTCGCGCACCAAGCAAATCATACACAAGGGGAAATCACGTGTGGAGGAGTTATCACCATGTTGGCCAACTCCCTTGGACTCAACTATAATCATGTCCGCACCATTGTCCTCAACAACCTTGTTAATATTCGAGTTCTTTCTAGCGCTGGAATGGTAGTAGTTTACCGTGCTCGTCATTGTATTCGAATCCTTGGAGTTAAGTACTTGTTGTCTACTGATACGTCTCCAACGTATCTATAATTTTTGATTGTTCCATGCTATTATATTATATGTTCTAGACGTTTAATGGGCTTTAATATGTTCTTTTATATTATTTTTGGGACTAACCTTTAATCGGAGGCCCAGTGCCAGTTTCTAATTTTTTTCCTATTTTAGAGTTTTGCATAAAAGGAATACCAAACGGAGTCCAAACAGAATGAAACCTTCGCGATGATCTTTCTTGGACCGAAAGCAAACTAGAAGACTTGGAGTTGAAGTCAGAAATACCACGAGGCGTCCACAAGGTAGGAGGGTGCGCCCCCACCCTCGTGGGACCCTCATAGCTCCACCGACGTACTTCTTTCGCCTATATATACTCTTATACCCTAGAAACATCAGGGGAAGCCACGAAAACACTTTTCCACCGCCGCAACCTTCTGTACCCGTGAGATCCCATCTTGGGGCCTTTTCCGGCGATCTGCTGGAGGGGGAATTGATCATGGATGGCTTTTACATCAACACCATTGCCTCTCCGATGAAGCGTGAGTAGTTTACCACAGACCTTCGGTCCATAGTTATTAGCTAGATGGCTTCTTCTCTCTCTTTGATTCTCAATACAAAGTTCTCCTCGATGTTCTTGGAGATATATTTGATGTAATACTCTTTTGCGGTGTGTTTGCCGAGATCCGATGAATTGTGGATTTACGAACAAGATTATCTTATGAATATTATTTGGTTCTTCTCTAAATTCTTATATGCATGATTTGATATCTTTGCAAGTCTCTTCGAACTATAAGTTTAGTTTGGCCTACTAGATTGATCTTTCTTGCAATGGGAGAAGGGCTTAGCTTTGGGTTCAATCTTGCGGTGTCCTTTCCCAGTGACAGTAGGGGCAGCAAGGCACGTATTGTATTGTTGCCATCGAGGATAAAAAGATGGGGTTTATATCATATTGCTTGAGTTTATCCCTCTACATCATGTCATCTTGCTTAATGCGTTACTCCATTCTTATGAACTTAATACTCTAGATGCTTGCTGGATAGGGGTCGATGTGTGGAGTAATAGTAGTAGATGCAGAATCGTTTCGGTCTACTTGACACGGACGTGATGCCTATGTTCATGATTATTGCCTTAGATGTCTTCATAATTATGCACTTTTCTATCAATTGCTCGGCAGTAGTTTGTTCACCCACTGTAATACATGCTATCTTAAGAAAAGCCACTAGTGAAACCTATGGCCCCCGGGTCTCTTTTCCATTATATTGCATATCTTTGAATCTCGTTTACTATCTTGCAATCTTTACTTTCTAATCTATACAACAAAAATACCAAAAATATTTACTTTATTGTCTCTATTAGATCTCACTATTGCCAGTGACCGTGAAGGGATTGACAACCCCTTTATCATGTTGGTTGCAAGGTTCTTGATTGTTTGTGCAGGTACTAGGTGACTTGTGTGTCGTCTCCTACTGGATTGATACCTTGGTTCTCAAAACTGAGGGAAATACTTACGCAACTTTGCTGCATCATCCTTTCCTCTTCAAGGAAAAAACCAACGCAAGCTCAAGAGGTAGCAAGAAGGATTTCTGGCGCCGTTGCCGTGGAGATCTACGTCAAGTCAAGCCATACCAAGTACCCATCATAAACTCTTCTCCCTCGCATTACATTATTTTCCATTCGCCTCTTGTTTTCCTCTCCCCCACTTCTAAAACGATTTTCGAAAACCTTTGCCTTTTCTTCGCCCCTCTTCCGTTCGTCTCTTTTCGCTTGCTTCTTGTGTGGTTGTGTGTTGGATTGATTGCTTGTCACGATGGCTCAAGATAATACTAAATTGTGTGACTTCTTCTCCAATACTAACAACAATAATTTTGTTGGTATACCGATGCTGAATCTTGTGAAATTAATACCGCTTTGTTGAATCTTGTTATGAAAGATCAATCTTCTGGCCTTCCTAGTGAAGATGCCGCAACCCATCAAAACAACTTCGTTGATTTATGTGATATGCAAAAGAAGAAAGATGTGGACAATGATATTGTTAAATTGAAGCTATTTCCGTTTTCACTTAGAGATCGTGCTAAAACTTGGTTCTCTTCTTTGCCTAAAAATAGTATTGATTCATGGAATAAGTGCAAAGATGTTTTTATCTCTAAGTATTTTCCTCCCGCTAAGATCATCTCCCTTAGGAACGATATTATGAATTTTAAGCAACTTGATCATGAGCATGTTGCACAAGCTTGGGAGAGGCTGAAATTAATGATACATAATCGCCCTACACATGGTTTGAATTTGTGGATGATTATACAAAAAATTTATGCCAGATTGAACTTTGCTTCTAGAAATCTTTTAGATTCGGCCGCGGGAGGCACTTTTATGGAAATCACTTTAGTAGAAGCTACTAAACTCCTAGATAATATTATGGTTAATTATTCTCAATGGCACACCGAAAGATCCACTAGTAAAAAGGTTCATGCGATTGAAGAGATTAATGTTTTGAGTGGAAAGATGGATGGACTTATGAAATTATTTGCAAATAAAAGTGTTTTCTGATCCTAATGTTATGCCTTTGTCCACTTTGATTGAGAATAATAATGAATCTATGGATTTGAATTTTGTTGGTAGGAACAATTTTGGTAACAACGCGTATAGAGGCAGTTTTAATTGTAGGCCGTTTCCTAGTAATTCCTCTAATAATTATGGTAATTCCTACAACAACTCTTATGGAAATTTTAATAATATGCCCTTTGTTTTTGAGAATAGTGTTAAATAATTTATGAGTTTGCAAAAGAATTTTCAATGCTTTGATTGAAGAAAAATTGCTTAAGATTGATGAGTTGGCTAGGAACATGGATAGAATTTCTCTTGATGTTGATTCTTTGAAACTTAGATCTATTACACCTAAGCATGATATCAATGAGTCTCTCAAAGCCATTAGAATTTCCATTCATGAGTGCAAAGAAAGAATCGCTAGGATGCGTGCTAAAAATGATTGGTTTGTGAATGCATGTTCTTCTAGTTTTCATGATAATAATGATGAAGATCTAAAAGTGATTTATGTGACTCCTACTAAATCTTTGTTTTGCAATATGAATCTTGATAAAGATGGGACTGGATATGAGCCAACTTTAGTTAAAAGGTGTCCCAATGATTCAGAGTTTTTAGATCTAGATGCAAAAATTGATAAAAGTGGGATTGAAGAGGTCAAAACTTTAAGTAGCAATGAACCCACTATTTTGGATTTCAAGTAATTTAATTATGATAATTGTTCTTTAATAGATTGTATTTACTTGTTGCAATCCATGCTAAATTCTCCTCATGCTTATAATCAAAATAAAGCTTTTACTAAACATATCGTTGATGCTTTGATGCAATCTTATGAAGAAAAGCTTGAACTAGAAGTTTCTATCCCTAGAAAACTTTATGATGAGTGGGAACCTAATATTAAAATTAATACCAAAGATTATGAATGCTATGCTTTGTGTGATTTGGGTGCTAGTGTTTCCACGATTCCAAAAACTTTGTGTGATGTGCTAGGTTTCTGTGAATTAGATGATTGTTCTCTAAATTTGCATGTTGCGGATTCAACCATTAAGAAACCTATGAGAAGGATTAATGATGTTATTATAGTTGCAAATCATAATTATGTGCCCATAGATTTCATTGTTCTTGATATAGATTGCAATCCTACATGTCCTATTATTCTTGGTAGACCTTTTCTTAGAACGATTGCTGCAATTATTGATATGAAAGAAGGAAATATTAGATTCCAATTTCCATTAAGGAAGGGCATGTGACACTTTCCAAGGAAGAAACTTAAATTGCCTTATGAATCTATTATGAGAGCCACTTATGGATTGCATACCCAAGATGGCAATACCTAGATCTATTTGTGTTTTTATGCCTAGCTAGGTGCGTTAAACGATAGCGCTTGTTGGGAGGCAACCCAATTTTATTTTTGTTCTTTGCTTTTTGACCCTGTTTAGTAATAAATAATACATCTAGCTTATTTTTATATGTGGCTTTATGTTTTAATTAGTGTTTGTGCCAAGTAGAAACTTTGGGAAGACTTGGGTGAAGTCTTTGCAATCTTGCTGTAAAAAACACAAACTTTTGCGCCCACGAGAATGGCTGTCATTTTTTTTACAGAAGAGTGCTCTTAGGTTGATTCTTTTTGAAGATTATTAATATAAAAATTCCTCACGTCCACCAATTTATTTAAGAATTTTTATAGTTACATAAGTATTCTAAAGTTACAGATTGCTACAGACTATTCTGTTTTTGACAGATTCTGTTTTTCGTGTGTTGTTTGCTTATTTTGATGAATCTATGAGTAGTATCGGGGGGTATGAACCAAATAGAAGTTGGAATACAGTAGGTTTAACACCAATATAAATAAATAATGAGTTAATTACAGTACCATAAAGTGGTGGTTTATTTTCTTATACTAACGGAGCTCATGAGATTTTTTGTTGAAGTTTTGTGTTGTGAAGTTTTCAAGTTTTTGGGTAAAGATTTGATGGATTTTGGAATAAGGAGTGGCAAGAGCCTAAGCTTGGGGATACCCAAGGCACCTCAAGGTAAAATTCAAGGACAACCAAAAGCATAAGCTTGGGGATGCCCCGGAAGGCATCCCCTCTTTCGTCTTCGTCCATCGGTAACTTTAGTTGAGGCTATATTTTTATTCACCACATGATATGTGTTTTCCTTGGAGTGTCTTGTATGATTTGAGTCTTTGATTTTTAGTTTACCAACATCATACTTGCTGTACACACCTTTTGGGAGAGACACACATGAATTGGAATTTATTAGAATACTCTATGTGCTTCACTTATATTTTTTGAGCTAGATAATATTGCTCTAGTGCTTCGCTTATATCTTTTTAGAGCACGGTGGTGGTTTTATTTTATAGAAATTATTGATCTCTCATGCTACACTTATATTATTTTGAGAGTCTTTTAGAACAGCATGGTAATTTTCTTTGCTTATAAAATTAGTCCTAATATGATGGGCATCCAAGATGGGTATAATAAAAACTTTCATATAAAGTGCATTGAATATTATGAGAAGTTTGATTCTTTATGATTCTTTTGAGATATGAAGATGGTGATATTAGAGTCATGCTATTAGAGTAGTTGTGAATTTGAGAGATACTTGTGTTAAAGTTTGTGATTCCCGTAGCATGCACGTATGGTGAACCGTTATGTGATGAAGTTGGAGCATGCTTTATTTATTGATTGTCTTCCTTATGAGTGGCGGCCGGGGATGAGCGATGGTCTTTTCCTACCAATCTATCCCCCCTAGGAGCATGCGCGTAGTACTTCATTTCGATAACTAATATATTTTTACAATAAGTATGTGAGTTCTTTATGACTAATGTCGAGTCCATGGATTATACGCACTCTCACCCTTCCACCATTGCTAGCCTCTCTAGTACCGCACAACTTTTGCCGATACCATACACCCACCATATACCTTCCTCAAAACAGCCACCACACCTACCTATTATGGCCTTTCCATAGCCATTCCGAGATATATTGCCATGCAACTTTCCATCGTTCCATTTATTATGACACGCTCCATCATTGTCATATTGCCTTGCATGATCATGTAGTTGAGATCGTATTTGTGGCAAAGCCACCATTCATAATTTTTTATACATGTCACTCTTGAATCATTGCACATCCCGATACACCACTGGACTCATTCACATAGAGTCATATTTTGTTCTAAGTGTTGAGTTGTAATTCTTGAGTTGTAAGTAAATAAAAGTGTCATGATCTTTATTATTAGAGCATTGTCCCAGTGAGGAAAGGATGATGGAGACTATGATTCCCCCACAAGTCGGGATGAGACTCCGGACTAAATAAAAAAAATAAAAAAAAGAGGCCATAAAAAAAGAGAAAAGGCCCAAATAAAAAAATGAGAGAAAAAGAGAGAAGGGGCAATGCTACTATCCTTTTACCACACTTGTGCTTCAAAGTAGCACCATGATCTTGATGATAGAGAGTCTCCTATGTTGTCACTTTCATATAATAGTGGGAATGTTTCATTATAGAACTTGGCTTGTATATTCCAATGATGCTTCCTCAAAAGTGCCCTAGGTCTTCGTGAGCAAGCAAGTTGGATGCACACCCACTTAGTTTCTTTTGTTGAGCTTTCATACACTTATAGCTCTAGTGCATCTGTTGCATGGCAATCCCTACTCACTCACATTGATATCTATTGATGGGCATCTCCATAGCCTGTTGATACGCCTAGTTGATGTGAGACTATCTTCTCCTTTTTGTCTTCTAAACAACCACCATTCTATTCCACCTATAGAGCTATGTCCATGGCTCAAGCTCATGTATTGCGTGAAGATTGAAAAAGTTTGAGAGCATTAAAAGTATGAAACAATTGCTTGGCTTGTCATCGGGGTTGTGCATGATTAAATACTTTGTGTGATGAAGATAGAGCATAACCAGACTATATGATTTTGTAGGGATAACTTTCTTTGGCCATGTTATTTTGAGAAGACATGATTGCTTTGTTAGTATGCTTGAAGTATTATTATTTTATGTTAATATTAAACTTTTGTCTTGAATCTTTCGGATCTGAACATTCATGCCACAATAAAGAAAATTACATTGATAAATATGTTTTGTACCATTCCACATCAAAAATTCTGTTTTTATCATTTACCTACTCGAGGATGTGGCACCCCGGCTCAGAGAAACCGGAACGCCCCGTATTCCAGCCTAGAGATCGAGGAGAAGTCTTCTGGAATACGACATTGCTTGACATAGAACAAATCAACTCTTATTACAAGAATAAATACAAAGGTCTGATGTTACAAAGAAGCACATCAGCACGGCGACACTACGCCTGCGATACTACACTTGCTCTATGCTAGCAGCGAAACAACTCAAAGCAGCGGAAATCTTCTAGCAGCGGAACAATGACGAAGGTGGTGAACTCCACTCCGCAGGGACTCTGGCTGGGACACGACCTAGCTCGCACGAACGGAAACCACAACAAGCAATCAAGCAATCACGGCATCACCTGCAATCTGGCATGACACGCCAGGTCAGTACATTGAATGTACTTGCAAGCTCACAACAACCAAAAACATCAAGGCAAGACAACAACATAGCATTAAGCAGGTTGATTAAATTAACAGCTACCATGATACAACAGCAACTACTAAGCATGATATGAAACTACTACAATATTGATAAATCACCATGTTAGATCTCCATAACCATATCTCTCCTGGCTAACCGGCCAAGCAATATACCATCTCGATCACCTCGTGATCAAGACCAAACGGTGATCTTTCCGGCGATCACTACCATGAAACTGTGATCCTTACGGCGATCACAACCACGACCAATATTTGGCCCGTGATCCTTAGGGCGATCACTACCACGACCAATATTTGGCCCGTGATCCTTACGGCGATCACTACCACGACCAATATTTGGCCCGTGATCCTTACAACGATCACTACCACGGCCAATATTTGGCCCGTGATCCTTATGGCGATCACTAACACGACCAACACTTGGTCTCCAACATCATCAACATATCAATCACCTATAAGTCATTCCGTCATGTGAGTGTTGATCGAATGGTGTGACCTAGTACGAACCCATGCCCATGACCGAGGACGCGGCTATCGATAGATTAAACACACACTCTGCAGAGGTAGCGCATTGTACCCACACCATGGAACCCATGGCCTCACACTCCCATTCGGGTGGACCAATGCCGTTCCGACAAAACCGACCTACTGCCATGACACTCTCCTGGCCACTCCGACTCACTCCCCTCTGGGCTAAGTCATGGGTGGCCACGTGTCTACCAAAGACACAACGGCCACCGTCATGGCCACGATCCCACACGGGGACCCGCGCGCAAAATCTAACTACGGGCACACAAGGCTTATGTCCGCCTACCTGATCAGGGTAGCGCGCGCCCATAACCTTCCCTCGTTGGAGGCACCGGCGAGAGGCACGACAATAGCATCGCATTAGACCCGTCCCATACCGGGAAATGTGGTTGCACTTGAAAAGCCCGGTTCAACGACACCTGACCAACTTAATGACGGAATTTAACACCAAAAATATAATTGTGCTAACTGATACTCCGATATCAGCTATCGGACTATAATCCAAGTCATAGGAATATCCAACAAATAATCCAAGCATAATATCGTCATCTCAAAATACTCCAAGGGTAGCACAACACTACTATCATGATGAATCTGACAACAGTAATACTACTACTCCAATATGCAAGAACAAGCTATCCAACTAAGATCCACATGTAAACATCATCTCCGAAAATAATACTCTAAGCAACAGAACAACATCATGAAAATCATCATACTAACCACTAATAATCCAAAGGCAGCATGACATCCAAAGTAATACTCCAAAATAACAGATACCATCATGAAACAATCATTATATCAACCACTAATACTCCAATGGCAACATGATACTCATCAACTACAAACATAACTCCTAGTAATCCAAACAATGGCATGGCAACAGCAAGATCAAAATAATACTCTAAGAAAATGCCATGCACAAATCACAAGTAGCTAAAACAATATTTTAAAGAAGTTCAAATAAGTTAAACCATGTCACTGCATTACAGTGATGCAAATGGAGGGTGTGGCTTGCCTGGGGTGGAAGAAATCACCGGGAGAAAGTGCGAGAAGCTCACAAAAATAATCGCCGGAAATCGTTCTCTCTCGGAGGGGACTGATTAAGGGCAAGGGCATATTGATCATTTTCAAAATGTTAACACATAGTGTAAGTGTGATCAACAGAACAGGCTTGACGAAACAAAGAAGTAGGCATTGGAATCACCTCATTTGGAGTTACGAATAAAAAGTTATGGAGGGTTGAAGTTCAGTGACTTTTTTGTAAAAATTTCATCACAAACAAGTCCCTGAGTGGATAAGGCAGAAACGTAAAGTTAGAAATACGCTTTTGGTTAGCGAAAATGTAAAACAGAAATGTGCTTTCACTTATCTGACGTGGCGGGGCTGGTCAACACGTGTGGCTTACTGGTGGGTCCGCCACTTATCCACGTGGCAGGGGTGGGGCTGATGCATGTGTGGCTGACACGCGGGGCCTGCGGGACCCACGCGAGGTCAATGCCCTCCTCCTGGCCTGTCCTTCTCTCCCGACGCGCCCGTGGAGCAGAGGGAGGTCGTCGGTGCTGGTGCTCGCCAGGTCGACTCCGGTCACCTCCGGTGGAGCTCAGACCACCGGAGCGACCACGAGGACGAGGAGCTCCTGCCTGGACCACCCCCTTCTGCCAGAGAGTGCTAGGGAGGGCAGGGCCATGGTCGTGATGGAAAGAGGCTTCGGCCGGAGTTGGGACCCGGCGCTCCAGCCACAGAAAGATGGAGGCGCGGTACTGGGAAGTATCAGGGGCGGTGCAGGAGGTCTATGGTGGAGGAGAGAGAGAGGAAGGAGCTCGGCATTGAGAGAATTTAGCCGAGCATGGCCGGCGGCCATGGCGGCAATGGTGGTCGCCGAGAGCTCCTCGAGCTCGGAGGAGTAGCTAGGCGTGGCACAGGGAGGTGGGTGAGGCGAGTGGTGAGCTCGGAGAGGCGCGAGGAGGGCTTAAATAGCCACGAGGAGGAGCTGCCGCGCTGGCGTCACCGCGGACGCGTGGCCGGCGCCGCGGACGCGTGTGCGCGTGCATGAACTCGGGGGCAAACAACAGGGAGGGCATAGGGGAGAGCTCACACGGAAGAGACGGCCAACGGAGGGGCAGAGGAAGAGGCCGAAACGAGCTTGGATCCAAACGGAGCACAGTGCACCCGTGGGCGATCGTCGACGAGCGTCGGCAAGGAAGCTGCCGGAGGGGGAGAGGGGTCCAGAGTGAAGAGGACGACGAGGCTGAGCTGTTTGACACTTGGGGACAAGCCAGAACCAGTCGGAGTGGCGCTGCTGTTGCCAACAGTGGCGAGACCACCGTTTTGGCCGGCATCTCCCGTGGTCACCACCGATAGCACGCGCTCTGGCTTCCTACTAAGAGCCAAACATTGTCAGCTGTGGAGTCCTTCCCAGGGTGGTTTCAACTGCGGTGGTAGTTTGGTGAAAATGACTATGGTTAAAAGGTTCGTGAGCTCTGAAGTTTACTGCAGTAAACTTTATCAGCTCAATGTGATCAACAGGGAGATGCTATGTGTCAAGTGTTATGTCTTGGGTGTTTAGGCTAGGAAGGACTACATCCCTGGGGAGTTTGGGAAGAAATGGACCAAGATTTACTGCAGTTGCTTCACAACTGACCAAAATGGTCCAGAAACTAGATCATGATGGTGCACTGACATGGAGTTATGGAATGGGATGCAACTTGGAAAATCCTCATGATATGGACATATAAAGATGATTTAAAAAGTTCATGCCAAATGGACAAGCCAAAATAGCACTTTCTTCACAAACATCATTTCTGTCCAGAATCTTGGAGTATTTTGGTGATCAAATGGCTCATTGAAATGATGCCAAATTTGGTGGAGAGATGTTGTATGGGTATAAGAATTATGTGGTAATTTATCAGGATTTTTGAAGCAATATAAATTACACTTGCTTCACAACCTGAAAATAATGCCAGAATCAAAGATTTGCTCCTGTGCTCACATAGATGATTGGATGGGGCTGCAAATGGGTGTAGGGGGTTAATATGAGCACATTAAGGAGTGTGCAAAAGTTCAACTCATTTGGGTACTCCTAGCTAGTACTTCCTTCACAAAGCCTTCTGTCTGACAGAAACTTTGAAAATTCACTGAGGAAGATTGGCTAGGCAAATAAAGTTGAACTTGTGCATGAGGCAATTATTTGGACATATAATCATGCCCAAAAAGGTTGGGAGGCACTAGGAGAAACATAAATGACACTTCCTTCACAAAGTGCCATTTAGGGCAGAATAGAAAAAGGAATATTGGGGAATTGTTTTTGAACTGGCCAAGGCAATGTTTGGGCATATTTGAGCTATATATGACCCAAAGGAATTATGAGAATTATTTGGGGATTTTTGGATGGACAGAAATATAGGTTGCTTCACAACCTAGGGCAGATAGGGTTATTCCTTTAATGAAAAAGGAATATTCCCGAGAAAAAGAGTTTAGGGTTTGGTCAAGGAGTGAAGTGACATGATCTTGGCAAGGTTTTGAGAATGATGAGCCACTTGGGAGAGGAAATGAGGATGATTTCCCAGGTGGCAAGGCCCAGAACCACTCCAAAAAGAAAAACAGAGCAAAAACCAAATAAATCAAAAGAAAAAGAAAAGGGCCAAAATCCAGGCTGTTACAACTCTTACCCCCTTAAAGAAATCTCATCCTCGAGATTCGATTGCTCAGGGAACAAGTATGACTTGAGGACACCGTTTCCAACTCGGGTGTCCTTTTTCCTTTATTTATTGTTCCCCCAATAATTTCAGATGATCAACTTACCTTGCTCTGGGGTGGTCTTGCTTCACCTTTGCCCAAATTCTGACGGGTTTTTGATCACATACCAAATCCTTTTCCTGCCGTGAATTTTCTCATATCTGCGGTGATATCCAATGGATCTGAGTATAAATTTTCCTTTGGTCATGAAACCTTTTTACTTCTGCCATGGGGTTGTTTCAAATAAAAGCAGGCCTTCTGGTCTCAATAAATGCTGAGAATTATCATGGACATCTTCTGACGGGATCTGACTGCTCACAGGTGGCACTGATTTATCTTGATTTATTTCCTTGGCTCGAGCATGAGAAAGATTTGACTGCCTTGTGTCGTGAGCAATATAATGGTGTATGGAGTTATAGCTGTGTCATACCTCAATTATTCCCATCTTGAGATTGGCCCGACAGGTGGCTGACGGACAAATGCTTTTCCTGACAGACTGGCCATGTACTTGATTTCTTCGGTGAGTATACCAGGTCTGAGCTGATTGTTCGGCTTTTGATTTTTCTCATTTTGTTGGTATAGCTATTTGTGGTAATAGGCTATGCTATGCTTTAACACTGCCGCTGAAGTCAGACTGCTGAGGTTGCAAAGGAATCTTAAATCTGTCAGAACAGACTTGGATATTCCACACTAACCATGTCAAGCGGGTCAGCGGGATATGAAAAATCCTTGTAAATAGAGTAGGTCGCTGAGAGTATGCCTTTGTGGATCCATATGGAATTATGGCCTCCGACTGATTTGGGGATCCGGACCTTGATGGTCGTGCAAAAATCATCATACTTTGCTGTCAGTCTCATCTTTTTACGGTCATGATTTTCTTTGTCAGGATACCTTACTGAAATAACTTGGCCACACATATCCTTGATTCTTCGTATGACCATGGACGTGATTAATATTTTTGACATTATTCCTTGTGCTCGTTTTCTGATCTGAGTCCACACACGTATGACATATATCCGAGGTTTGTAGCTGTACGGAGCTCATTGCTGAGGCCAATCATAAGAAGGTGACAAGGTTTTATAACATCTCCTTGTCAGTTGCGGGAATAATGACCTTGATGACCAATGTCAAGACTGTGGATTCTGTGATGTCATCTCCAGATCTTGTCGATCCTTCCAATTCAGGAGATGTATTTCTGCTTATTTTCTTTTGCCTGACTGGGTAGGTTGTTGAATCCTTACTTTTCTTAGGTATATCTGCTTGATCCTTGATGCATCTCGTATGAGTGACTGATATGACTGAGGATGCATGCTCATCATATACAAGAAGGATATGCCACCGCACACTCAATCCTTGCGGTAGGCATATGGTTTGACTGAATTTTATCTCTGACAAAATTATTGCAAGTCTGGTCCTTGAGCGGTACTTCCATATATTGACAACTCTTCATATAATCTCTGAGGACGATGCAATATTGTGGCATCGATGCAGACTGGGTGGCTTACGAGAGAAGCCATCTGAGTAGCTTGCTAAGGAAGACTTGTTAACTTCTACTCAAATCTTATATTTGGGTATCATGCAGAAGAAGGCTCTATAGCTTACACACGAAGCTTGGTCTGTTTATTGTGCTGGAGAAGCCTGAGTTCCGTACGTGAGAAGCTTCTCCTCAGGTTTGCTTGTTGAGAAAATTTCATTTCCGTCTATCAGAAGCTTTTATCGAGGTATCTTGCTGAGAAAGACTGGGTATCGTGGGTCGGAAATTGTTCACGTATCATGCTGAGGAAAAATTGAGGAGCCTTGCCTCATAAATTTCTTCCGATAGTGTGTGGAAGAAGACTGAGTTTCTTATATCCAAAACTTCATACTGATATGCAAACTGAAATCCATACACATGCCCATAATATTCTGAGGCTGATTATTTGCATGAGAAAAATGGTTTGACTGTCTTCCTTGAGCATATCACATTCTGACTTTATTGCAGATGATAACATATTTCAAGCATCATGCATTGCTGAGCCAAACTTTATATAGGATCCATACCTCTGTCTGAAAATATACCGTTGGTCTTGCAACTGACTGGTCTTTCTGCTGGCTGGATCATAAATGTTGTGAGGATTTGGTACTGATGGGGACTTGATGCTGATAATCAATTCAATACACCATTGGTATTCTGAGCAGATTTTAATCCCATAATGCAGTTGATTGTGTAGACAATAATGTCTAGCTGAGCTTCTTCCAAATATTTCAAATCATTATTGCTTGTTTGAGTCCGGTGTCGGTGGTTGAGCAATTCTTTATAGGGGAAAAATAATGTAACACCGGGGCCCAAAAAGAAAGGGGAAAAGAAAACTCAACTAAACAAAAACACACAACAACAATCAATTCACACACAATCAATGTCACATATTACTGCTAGTCACACAATATGCATGCCTACTTAAGCACACAAATCTCGCAGGATCTCCGGTTCTACGATCTAGCATGCTGTGACAATGTACACGTGGACGAATAAATGTGTGGAAGAGTTGGTGTAAACAGTGCTACACCAAGTGCTAGCTTAGCCAGGTGGCAACCTGAACTAGCTAGGAGGTGAGGACGTACTCGGTAATCATTTAGTGGGACACAAAGGTCGCAACCACATTATTATCAAGCGGACGGAAAAAGATCCGTACTCGTCCAAGAAATGAGGATAGCGGGGAAAAACTGAGGCTACTGACATTGCCCTTTCTTGATAACTAAGATCATTAAGGGTTGCCAACATGACAAAATAAAAGAACGATCTAGGATAGAAGCATGTCCATCACTGGAATGATAGACGGAACTGAAAGAAAGACATCGATGCGATACCTGAGCACCATTTTTGCAAACAGTGTCGGGATCACTTGGCATCACTCAGCAGGGACAGAAATGACACCAAACACCAAAAGAAAAAGGAACTGGAGAAATGCAAAGGTTGAGCTGTAGTGGATCTGAACCGATGCCAGCTACACTCACCAGATAAACCATTAGTACAAATACTAAGGCTATATGCATGCTATGCAACAAACAAATGCAGCAACCAAATCCAACAAACAAGCCAGACTCTATACTACTGATTTCTACCGGTTTCTACCGCTCGCGCTGACTAGGGCGTCCTACAGCTAGACCTACTCTGATACCAAGCGATGTGGCACTCCGGCTCAGAGAAACCGGAATGCCCCGTATTCCAGCCCAGAGATCGAGGAGAAGTCTTCTGGAATACGGCTGCTTGACATAGAACAAATCAGCTCTTATTACAAGAATAAATACAAAGGTCTGATGTTACAAAGAAGCACATCAGCACGGCGACACTACGCCTGCAATACTACACTTGCTCTATGCTAGCAGCGGAACAACTCGAACCAGCAGAAATCTTCTAGCAGCGGAACAACGATGAAGGTGGTGAACTCCACTCTACAGGGACTCTGGCTGGGACACGATCTAGCTCGCACGAACGGAAACAACGACAAGCAATCAAGCAATCACGGCATCACCAGCAATCTGGCATGACACGCCAGGTCAGTACATTGAATGTACCTGCAAGCTCACAACAACCAAAAACATCAAGGCAAGACAACAACATAGCATTAAGCAGGTTGATTAAATTAACAGCTACCATGATACAGTAGCTACTACTAAGCATGATATGAAACTACTACAATACTGATAAATCACCATCTCAGATCTCCATAACCATATCTCTCCTGGCTAACCGACCAAGCAATATACCATCTCGATCACCTCGTGATCAAGACCAAAAGGTGATCTTTCCGGCGATAACTACCATGAAACTGTGATCCCTACGGCGATCCCAACCACGACCAATGTTTGGCCCGTGATCCTTACTACGATCACTACCATGACCAATATTTGGCCCATGATCCATACGGCGATCACAACCACGAAAAATATTTGGCCCGTGATCCTTACGGCGATCACAACCACGACCAATATTTGGCCCGTCATCCTTACAGCGATCACTACCACGACCAATATTTGGCCCGTGATCCTTACGGCGATCACTACCACGACCAACACTTGGTCTCAACATCATCAACATATCAATCACCTATAAGTCATTCTGTCATGTGAGTGTTGATCGAACGGTGTGACCTAGTACGAACCCATGCCCATGACCGAGGACGCGACTATTGATAGATTAAACACACACTCTGCAGAGGTAGTGCACTGTACCCACACCACGGAACCCATGGCCTCGCACTCCCATTCGGGTGGACCAACGGCGTTCTGATAAAACCGACCTACTGCCATGACACTCTCCCGACCACTCCGACTCACTTCCCTCTGGGCTAAGTCATGGGTGGCCCCATGTCTACCAAAGACACAATGACCACCGTCCTGGCCACGATCCCACACGGGGACCCGCATGCAAAATCCAACTACGGGCACACAAGGCTTATGTCCTCCTACCTGATTAGGGTAGCGCACGCCCATAACCTTCCCTCGTTGGAGGCACCGGCGAGAGGCACGACAATAGCATCGCATTAGGGCCGTCCCATATCGGCAAATGTGGTTGCACTGGAAAAGCCCGGTTTGGCGTCACCTGACCAACTTAATGACGGAATTTAACCCCAAAAATATAATTGTGCTAACTGATACTCCGATATCAACTATCGGACTATAATCCAAGTCATAGCAATATCCAACAAATAATCCAAGCATAATATCGTCATCTCAAAATACTCCAAGGGTAGCACAACACTACTATCATGATGAATCTGACAACAGCAATACTACTACTCCAATATGTAAGAACAAGCTATCCAACTAAGATCCACATGTAAACATCATCTCCAAAAATAATACTCCAAGCAACAAAACAACATCATGAAAATCATCATACTAACCACTAATAATCCAAAGGCAGCATGACATCCAAAGTAATACTCCAAAATAACAGATACCATCATGAAACAATCATAATATCATCCACTAATACTCTAATGGCAACATGATACTCATCAACTACAAACACAACTCCTAGTAATCCAAACAATGGCATGGCAACAGCAAGATCAAAGTAATACTTCGAGAAAATGCCATGCACAGATCACAAGTAGCTAAAACAATATTTTAAACAAGTTCAAATAAGTTAAACCATGTCACTGCATTATAGTGATGCAAATGGAGGGTGTGGCTTGCCTGGGGTGGAAGAAATCACCAGGAGAAAGTGCGAGAAGCTCGCGGAAATAATCGCCGGAAATCGTTCTCTCTCGGAGGGGGCTGATTAATGGCAAGGGCATAATGATCATTTTCAAAATGTTAACACATAGTGAAAGTGTGATCAACAGAATGGGCTCAACGAAACAAATAAGTAGGCTTTGGAATCACCTCATTTGGAGTTACGGATAAAAAGTTATGGAGGGTTGAAGTTCAAGGACTTTTCTGTAAAAATTTCATCACAAACAAGTTCCTGAGTGGATAAGGCAGAAACTTAAAGTTAGAAATACGCTTACGGTCAGCGAAAACGTACGGAAATGCGCTTTCACTTATCTGACGTGGCGGGGCTGGTCAACGCGTGTGGCTTACTGGTGGGTCCGCCACTTATCCACGTGGCAGGGGTGGGGCCGATGCGTGTATGGCTGATGCGCGGGCCCGCGGGACCCACGCGAGGTCAATGCCCTCCTCCTGGCCTGTCCTTCTTCTCTCCCGACGCGCCCGCGGAGCAGAGGGAGGTCGCCGGCGCTGGTGCTCGCCAGGTCGACTCCGGCCACCTCCGATGGAGCTTGGACCACCGGAGCGACCGCGAGGACGAGGAGCTCCTGCCTGGACCATCCCCTTCTACCGGAGAGTGCTAGGGAGGGCACGACCATGGTCGTGGCGGAAAGAGTCTTCGGCCGGAGTTGGGACCCGGCGCTCCGGCCACAGAAAGATGAAGGCGCGGTGCTGGGAAGTATTAGGGGCGGTGCAGGAGGTCTATGGTGGAGGAGAGAGGGAGGGAGGAGCTCGGTGTTGAGAGAATTTAGCCGAGCATGGCCAGCGGACATGGCGGCAATGGTGGTTTCCGAGAGCTCCTCGAGCTCGGAGGAGTAGCTAGGCGGGGCACATGAAGGTGGGTTAGGCGAGTGGTGAGCTCGGAGAGGCGTGGGGAGGGCTTAAATAGCCACGGGGAGGAGCTGCCGTGCTGGCGTCGCCGCAGACGCGTGGCCGGCACCGCGGATGCGTGCGCACGCGCATGAACTCGGGGGCAAACGACAGGGAGGGCATAGGGGAGAGCTCACAGGGAAGAGATGGCCAAGGGAGGGGCAGAGGAAGAGGCCGAAACGAGCTCGAATCCAAACGGAGCACAGTGCACCCATGGGCGAGCGTCTGAGAGGAAGCTGCCGGAGGGGGAGAGGGGTCCAGAGTGAAGAGGACGACGAGGCTGAGCTGTTTGACACATGGGGACAAGCCAGAACCAGCCGGAGCGGCCTTGCTGTTGCCAACAGTGGCGAGACTACCATTTTGGCCGGCATCTCCCGTGGTCACCACCGACAGCACGCGCTCTGGCTTCCTACTAAGAGCCAAACCTTGTCAGTTGTGGAGTCCTTCCCAGGGTGGTTTCAACTGCGGTGGTAGTTTGGTGAAAATGGCTATGGTTAAAAGGTTAGTGAGCTCTGAAGTTTACTAGAGTAAACTTTATCAGCTCAGTGTGATCAACAGGGAGCTGCTATGTGTCAAGTGTTATGTCTGGGGTGTTTAGGCTAGGAAGGACTACATTCCTGGGGAGTTTGGGAAGAAAGGGACCAAGATTTACTGCAGTTGCTTCACAACTGACCAAAATGGTCCAGAAACTAGATCATGATGGTGCACTGACATGGAGTTATGGAATGGGATGCAACTTGGCAAATCCTCATGATATGGACATATAAAGATGATTTAAAAAGCTCATGCCAAATGGACAAGCCAAAATAGCACTTGCTTCACAAACATCATTTCTGTCCAGAAACTTGGAGTAATTTTCGTGATCAAATGTCTCATTTAAATGATGCCAAATTGGGTGGAGAGATGTTGTATGGGTATAAGAATAATCTGGTAATTTATCAGGATTTTTGAAGCAATATAAATTACACTTGCTTCACAACCTGAAAATAATGCCAGAATCAAAGATTTGCTCCTGTGCTCACATAGATGATTGGTTGGGGCTGAAAATGGGTGGAGGGGTCTAATATGAGCACATTAAGGAGTGTGCAAAAGTTCAACTCATTTGGGGACTCCTAGCTAGTACTTCCTTCACAAAGCCTTCTGTCTGACAGAAACTTTGAAAATTCACTGAGGAAGATTGGCTAGGCAAATAAATTTGAACTTGTTCATGGGGCAATTATTTGGACATATAATCATGCCCAAAAAGGTTGGGAGGCACTAGGAGAAACATAAATGACACTTCCTTCACAAAGTGCCATTTAGGGCAGAATAGAAAAAGGAATATTGGGGAATTGTTTTTGAACTGGCCAAGGCAATGTTTGGGCATATTTGAGCTATATATGACCCAAAGGAATTATGAGAATTATTTGGGGATTTTTGGATGGACAGAAATATAGGTTGCTTCACAACCTAGGGCAGATAGGGTTATTCCTTTAATGAAAAAGGAATATTCCCGAGAAAAAGAGTTTAGGGTTTGGTCAAGGAGTGAAGTGACATGATCTTGGCAAGGTTTTGAGAATGATGAGCCACTTGGGAGAGGAAATGAGGATGATTTCCCAGGTGGCAAGGCCACAGAACCACTCCAAAAAGAAAAACAGAGCAAATAAATCAAAAGAAAAAGAAAAGGGCCAAAATCCAGGCTATTACAGAGGACAAGCAGGAATTAAGCTTGGGGATACTTGATACCTCTCCAACGTATCTATAATTTTTGATTGTTCCATGATATTATATTATCTGTTTTGGATGTTTAATGGGCTTTAATATACTCTTTTATATTATTTTTGGGACTAACCTATTAACCGGAGGCCAAGTGCCAGTTTCTATTTTTTTTGCCTATTTTAGAGTTTTGCAGAAAAGGAATACCAAACGGAGTCCAAACGGAATGAGACCTTCGCGATGATCTTTCTTGTACCGAAAGCAAACCAGAAGACTTGGAGTTGAAGTCAAAAACGCCACGAGGCGTCCACGAGGCAGGAGGGCGCGCCCAGGGGTAGGCACGCCCCCACCCTCGTGGGCCCCTCGTAGCTCCACCGACGTACTTCTTTCGCCTATATATACTCATACCCTAGAAACATCTGGGGGAGCCATGAAAACACTTTTCCACCGCCGCAACCTTCTGTACCCGTGAGATCCATCTTGGGGCCTTTTCCAGCGATCTGCCGGAGGGGGAATCGATCACGGAGGGCTTCTACATCAACACCATCGCCTCTCTGATGAAGCGTGAGTAGTTTACCACAGATCTTCGGGTCCATAGTTATTAGCTAGATGGCTTCTTCTCTCTCTTTGATTCTCAATACAAAGTTCTCCTCGATGTTCTTGGAGATCTATTCGATGTAATACTCTTTTGCGGTGTGTTTGCCGAGATCCGATGAATTTTGGATTTATGAACAAGATTATCTATGAATATTATCTGGTTCTTCTCTGAATTCTTATATGCATGATTTGATATCTTTGCAAGTCTCTTCGAATTATCGGTTTAGTTTGGCCTACTAGATTGATCTTTCTCGCAATTGGAGAAGGGCTTAGCTTTGGGTTCAATCTTGCGGTGTCCTTTCCCAGTGACAGTAGGGGCAGCAAGGCACGTATTGTATTGTTGCCATCGAGGATAAAAAGATGGGGTTTATATCATATATCATATTGCTTGAGTTTATCCCTCTAAATCATGTCATCTTGCTTAATGCGTTACTCCGTTCTTATGAACTTAATACTCTAGATGCATGCTGGATAGCAGTCGATGTGTGGAGTAATAGTAGTAGATGCAGAATCGTTTCGGTCTATTTGACATGGACGTGATGCCTATGTTTATGATCATTGCCTTAGATGTCTTCATAATTATGCGCTTTTCTATCAATTGCTCGACAGTAATTTTTTCACCCACCATAATACATGCTATCTCGCGAGAAGCCACTAGTGAAACCTATGTCCCCTGGGTATCTTTTCCATTATATTGCATATCTTTGAATCCCGTTTACTATTTTGCAATCTTTACTTTCCAATCTATACAACAAAAATACCAAAAATATTTATTTTATTATCTGTATTAGATCTCACTTTTGCGAGTGACCGTGAAGGGATTGACAACCCCTTTTTCGCGTTGGTTGCAAGGTTCTTGACTGTTTGTGCTGGTACAAGGTGACTTGTGCGTCGTCTCCTACTGGATTGATACCTTGGTTCTCAAAACCGAGGGAAATACTTACGCTACTTTGCTGCATCACCCTTTCCTCTTCAAGGGAAAAACCAACGCAAGCTCAAGAGGTAGCATCTACTCCTATTCCTAACCATTTCTCCATAGAAAATGGACAATTGCATTATGTGCCACAGGAAGGAGATACAACTTTTGACCAAGAGGCCCCTGAACCAGAACAAGTTAATGAAGAGGATCTTACTGGGGAAGAAGAGGAGCAACCACAACAAGAAGCCTACACCACCTACACAAACCTCTAGAGTCTTAAGGGCTCCATCAATGACATGAGTAACTTCACTGAGTCCCTTTGAAGCACGCCCATCTACATGAATACGAGCTTCTCCAACTAAGCCAAGGATGAGCTCCCGCTAGCCACCGCCACAATGATCTCACCTGCTCGGGCTTGCAAAAGCTTAATCTTGGGGAAGGTCACTACCACGTCAACATCAAGATGTGGCGGTATAATTTATAAGTTGTAATGAGGTTGTACTTCAGCTCGCTGAGCTTCAAACACTCCTGTTGGTTTGTTCAAACAAATTTCTTTTTGTATGCTTTTCTTTTTCCTTTTGCCGTTTGTGATTTTTCGTTTGCAACTTAGTTTTCAAAAACTAGAAATAGAATAACTTTTGCTTTGCTCCTTTCTTTTCTTTTCGTCCTTGGAGTTATTTCCATTCTTGTTTATATTTCAGAGAAGTTGATCTATGCCATACAATGAGGAATGCAAGCTTAAGGAAGAGAAGTATGTACATTCATGATCGTGAAGGTATGTCCTATGACTCCCGTCTTTTGCCTTGAATTATTTAGAATAGATGTAGTAGTAGCATGTGTGATGTGTGTAAGGGGGAGTATTCTTGATAATTAAAACAAAGGTTTTGTTCTAGTAGCTGAAATAATTTTGTAGCCTTTGTTATATTTAATCTAGATAACCAAGACTTCCCGTGGGACTTCTTTTAAAACAAAAGTGATCATAATCAAGAATAATCAAGCACAAGAGAAAGTCTTCAAAGACTTAGGTGTTGAGAAAATTTGTAGAGAAGATGATGTTAGAGATACTTAACCCCATATTGTTAATTTTAATAGACTCAATAACACTTGTGGATTAAATTTTCTAGAGGAACTTAGTTGAAGGGTGAATTGGATTATGCCAAAAATCCATGTTGTATTCTTACATGGTGCTTTAGCCTCTTACTGGTGCTATGGCCTTGCTACTCTATGCACGTGTACGTGTGTAAATGTGGTTCTTGATGCTATGCTGAGAACTCCGCTAGCCAATGAATGATCCACCAGATTTTCGGCTCAGATTTCAGCTATGAGTTTTTTTACCGTACTTAGTGAAAAACACTACATCAAGAAAGTTATCACTGCAAAACCTTATGCATGATCACTTATTTGGCATAATCACTTCATGTTATAACAAAAGTTTCTGTTAGACTATTCCTTGGATCACAAGTTTCCTAGTCCAAGTCGGTTTGTAATGTCTAGTCTAAATCGGTTTGTACCAATATATATAGCCATGTACCCTGTGCTAAACACAATACAAGCAATAGTTTTATTCATCTATCATGGTATTGGCTTTTTGATCCAAGGGTTTAGGGTATGGCTTCACCCACCCAACCACCGCCGCCGCCGCCCGGCTACTTCGAGCGCCGGGCTGCTATCATCGCCAGGGCCGCCGCGGTGGTGGCATCTTCTTCCTCTACTCTTTCCCTAGCACCACCAACACCTCCTCCTACCTTTCTGGTTGCACCCATGTTGCTCGTCGACACCATCACCGATGTCAGCCCTTTCATCGCCATCGTCCTTGACCCCGCCGCCCACAACTATTATCATTGGTGCCACCTCTTTGATCTACAGCTGGGATGCAGCAACCTCCGCTCTCACATCGCTGCCAATAGTCCTCCTCGCCCTCATGATCCTCAATGGGTGAAAGACGATCTCGCGATTGTTCAGTGGTACTACCCCCGCATCACCACCGAGATCTTCAACATGCTTGATCACGACGGCGCCACCACCACCAACATCTGGGGCTCTCTTCGCCAGCTTTTTCAGAGAAACAACGACACTCGAAAAAATGCTCTACACACCAAGCTTTGTAACCTGACCCAAGGCGATGCCCCGGTAAATCTTTTGTGTCAGTGTGTCAAGGCCATCGGCGACGAGCTTCGTGAACTTGGTGATCTCGTCAGTGACACACAACTCATCAACATCATCATCGTCAGGCTGAGCGAGGATTTCGACAAGCATGGCTCCTTCATCCCCATGATGCGGCCTCCTCCAACCTTCACCGAAGTCTGCTCCATGCTGCAGCTCGCGGCGGACACTCAAGCTCGCAAGGACTCTCGCCCATGGGTCTTCCATGTCACGGCTCGTCCTCCTATGCCGTCTCCATCAACGCCTCCCCCTCCAGCTCCTGCCGCCATGCCATCCCTGATGCCATCCATGCAACCACCTCCAGGTTGGCATCCCAGTCCCAACTACGCAGCAAAAACCCCATCTACAGGCCGCCCTCGATGCGCTCGGTGCGTCCTTCAACACCTTCGCCTTCAAACCCTATGCCGGCTCCGAGTGCTCCACCTGCGGCTCCATCCTGGCATCCTCCGCATGATCCATGGACCGGGTTTGTCCAGGCATGGCCTATGCCCTGGTCTGCTCCATCCCCCTTGGCGGCCCACCTGGCTACACTGATGCTTGGCAACCCGGCCTTCATCCGCATACTGGTGCCCCTGAGTTGCTCACCCCTCGACATTCGACAAATGCATATCATGCCGCTCCATCATATGCTCCTTACGGTGCTCCCTCACCCTCTCCTGTTGACGGAAATCTCAACTACATGCCCTCATCGGCTCTCCTGCCTTCACCGGCATATCAACCGCTGCTGCTACCCACACCAACCTCACCTACACCGCTGAGCTGGGATCAAGCTGCCTGTCTCCAGGCCATGAACAACTTTGCTTCCCAAGGAAACTCAGGTACGAATTGGATGTTTTATTCTGGTGCCTCTAGTCATATGTCTGCATCAAGTAATTTCCTTTCTTCTTGCACTCTTTCTCCGTTTCCTTCCATTACTCTTGGTGATGGTTCATCTATTCCCATATACTTTGTAGGCTCAACTTCCCTCTCCCACTAAACCACTTCTTCGCGATGTTCTTGTTGCACCCGCTCAAAAACTTAATTTTTGTTCGCCAATTTACTCGCGACAATCTTGTTTCCGTGTAATTTGACCCTTTTGGGTTGTCTGTGAAGGATTACCAGACCAAGGCCGAGATCGCCCGCTTTAATAGCTCCGGTGAACTCTACTCTCTTCATCCATGGTGGCCTCTGTCGACCTTTGGCATTGTCGTTTGGGTCATCCCAACCCTGTTGTTTTAGCATCTATGCTTAGTGAATTTTCCATACCATGTAATCGTGATTCCCACAATTCTTCGTTTTGCGAGTCTTGTCAGTTAGGCAAACATGTGTGTCTTCCCTTTAGCTCCTCTAGTTCTTCTAGCACTTATCCTTTTGAATTAATACATTGTGATTTATGGACATCACCCATTGCAAGTCTTTCTTGTTTTAAATACTATCTTATCATACTAGACGATTTTACTCACTTTGTATGGACCTTTCCTCTCCGCAACAAATCCGATGTTTACTCTCTTTTCTAAATTTTCAGCGCCATGTTTCTATCCACTTCTTCCTCCCTATTTGTTTCATTCAGTGTGACAATGGTCGTGAGTTTGACAACATTCAAAATCGTACCTTCTTCTTAACACATGGCATTCTTCTTCGTTTCTCTTGTCCCTACACTTCTCCTCAAAACTATAAAGCCGAGCGTTCTCCCAGCACCATCAATGACATTGCTCATACACTTCTCGTTTAGTCCTCCATGCCATCAAAATTCTGGGCAGAAGCACTCTACACATCTACCTTTCTTCTCAATATTCGCCCCTCCAAAACTAGTCCAAATATCACTCCCTACTACTATCTTTTCCTTTGCCATCCCAATTACTCCGAGGTTCATGTTTTTAGCTGTCTTTGCTTTCCAAATGCCTATACAACCTCTGAAAACAAACTTTCTCCATGATCTATCCAATGTGTCCTTCTTTTTTCCGCCGAACACAAAGGTTACTGTTGTCTTGATTTACAAACTGTACGGGTACACGTGTCTCGTCACATTACATTCGCCAAACATATTTTTCCTTTTGCTCAATGCACCGACACACCATCAATCAACCCTACCTCCGCCGCCACCTCTTCTGCCCGTCCATTCCACCTCTACACTCCTGTCATGGCAGCCCCACCTACCACACCTACTGTCACGATAGCACCACCCAACCCGCCATCCAACACCAAGCCACCACCCAACCGGCCATCCAACACCCAGACACCACCCAGCCCGCCATCGAACACACAGTCACCACCCAACTCACAGCCAAACAACTCGCCACCACCTAACCCTCCATCACTCAACCCGCCAATACCCAACCCGCAACCACACAACCCAACACCACCCACCCACCGTCTGCATCTTCTCCTACACTAGACACCCACGTTTCCATCCTACCAGCCAAAGTTGTTCCTACTGTCGCCCTAGTCAATGATCATGGCATGCGTAATCGCGCCAAATCAGGTTTTCGTCAGCCTACAGATCGCCTCAACCTAGATGCTACCACATCTCTCTCTTCCATCCCTAGAACTTACAAAACTGCTTTTCTTGATCCGAATTGGACTGCTGCCATGCAAGAAGAATACGATGCTTTAATTCAAAACAATACTTGGCAGTTAGTTCCTCATCCTTCCAATACAAATATCATTTCTGGAAAATGGGTCTTTCGCCAAAAGTCCACTCTGATGGGAGCCTCTCCAGCTATAAAGCCTGCTGGGTCTGTCATGGTTACTCTCAACAACTTGGCATTGATTATGGTGAAACATTCTCTCCTGTTGTCAAGCCCAACACCATTCGTACTATTCTTAGCATCTCTATTTCCTCTGCATGGCCCTTCCATCAACTAGATGTAAAACATGCTTTCCTCCATGGTTCTCTTCAAGAGACCGTCTATTGTCAGCAACCTATTGGTTTTGAAAATCCTTCCTACCCAAATCATGTATGCCTTCTCCAGAAATCTCTTTATGGTCTCAAACAAGCTCCACGAGCCTGGTTTCAATGTTTCTCTTCTTTCATCCAAACAGTAGGTTTCACTTCTTCCCTTTTTGACACTTCTCTCTTTGTGTACCACCACAATCCGAAACTGCCTACCCCCTTCTTTATGTAGATGACATCATTCTCTTCGCATCTTCTCAAACCTTTTTAGATCATATTATTACTCTTCTTCATTCTGAATTCTCTATGACTGATCTTGGTACTCTTCATCACTTTTTGGGCATTTCTGTTCTTCGTGATTCTTCTGGCCTTTTTCTTTCCCAACCTCAGTATACTCTTGATCTTCTTAATCATGCTGGCATGCTTGACTGTCAGTCCTCTCGCACCCCTGTTGATATCAGTTTGCAACTATCCACTAATGGTGAACCTTTCCATGATCCTACTCTGTACCATAGTATAACTGAGGCTCTCCAATATCTCACTATCACTCGTCCTGAAATTTCCTTTGCTGTCAACAAGCATGTTTCCATATGCATGATCCACGGCTTCCGCATTATAATCATGTCAAACATGTTCTTTGGTATTCGAAAGGTACTCTTGATCATGGTCTACACACCAATAAGTCCACTCCTCATTCTCTCATCGCATACTCTGATGCAGACTGGGCTGGTTGTCGAGACATTCGACGATCCACATCCATTTTTTGTGTTTTTCTGGGTAACAATTTGATTTCTTGGTCCTCAAAAAGACAAGTTACGGTCTCCCGCTCGTCCGCTCAAGCTGAGTACCGTGTTGTGGCACATGCTGTCGCTGATACTATTTGGGTTTGTCAGTTGCTCTCAGGACTGCACCGACCGATTGAGCAGGCTACTATTGTATATTGTGATAATATTTCAGCTGTTTACATGTCTAGAAATCCTGTTCAGCATCACTAGACCAAACACATTGAGATTGATATTCACTTTGTTCGAGAGAAGGTGGCTCTTGGACAAGTTCGGGTGCTCCATGTTCCTACTACGGCTCAATTTGCTGACATCTTCACCAAAGGACCTGCTACTAAGCCATTTCAAGACATACGTTCCAGTATCAACGTCATCAAGCCTCCCATTGATACTGCAGGGGATGTAAGACTATTCCTTGGATCACAAGTTTCCTAGTCCAAGTTGGTTTGTAATATCTAGTCTAAGTCGGTTTGTACCAATATATATATCCATGTACCCTATGCTAAACAGAATACAAGCAATAGTTTTATTCATCTAGCAGTTTCAGCAAATAATGATTGAGACAAAGTGCTTGAGAGCCTTGACGATGAGACAATTGTGGGTGGGTTTAACGGGTTACTCAAGAACCATGTTGTCTTTACATACCTTTCACTCCCTAAATTATGTTTTCATTGCTAAAAAAACTCTTCTGTTCATTCCCGATAAGCAAGTGTTTACTAGAGGAAATATAATTAGGTGCTACCATGTTATTTTATCATGTTGAGCACGAGCTTTGAGTTGATTATATTTGCTTCACTAACACTTGCATAATAACCATGCCATTGCTACAACTATACAAAGTTTTCAGGTCAAGAAGCGTAGGCATATCTAGGCGTACCGATAATAAATGAACCAAAACCTTCTGTTATATCGGTTTAAACAACTGAGTTCCTTATGATTCATATTTCTCTCTATGTTGCTCGAGGACGATCAAGTTAAATCTTGGGGGAGTTGATGAGTGTTATTTGTACACTCTTTTAACCTGAGTTTAAACAGATATATTTCACTAAAACTGAGATATTTGCTCCGGTATATTTCTCTCTGTGACTAATGAATACATAGATTCCAAAAATCCTTATATTTTGTTTCCATAGGAAATGGGTTGTTTATGGATAAAATCAAGCCAATACTTGGAAAGGAGTAAGTGGAGATAGAGGGGATCAGTGGGAGGCACACTAGAGGAAACATAGCAAAAAAACTGCGTTCTATGCAATGTCGCTTGCTCATATGAGCGGTTGTATGGCATGAAAACTGAGGCCTCTCATCCACCTTTATAAAGGGGCCGGTGCCAAATGGTTAATAGAACAACCAAGAAGGGAGTGTAGAACAACAACACCATAGCCATCTCCATCAACCCTAGCCGCCATTTCCCATCTCAATAGCCACAACCTTCACCAGTACCATAGTTCTTAGAAATCTGGTCAAATTTGTAATCGTATATCACACAAGGCATCCATTGTAAAACATATTACCAATCAATCTATCTTCATGATGTGTTCTTCGTGTGATCTAATCTCCATGTATGAGTAGCTTGGTAAGGTATGGGTTGAGGCAAGGGCCTTGCAACCCGACGTATTTATTGGAGGGATCAATAGAAGGACTTTGAATTAACGTCTTGTATGTGTAACATAAAATTGTTCCGTAGTTGTCACTTGTCTCTTTCACATTCTTCATCCCTACAGGTACCCATGATCATGGAGAACAAGCTACAAAAAGGCTAAGGGTAGGGAGACCGTGAAGTGTTATTCTAAACAACAGTGATAGAAAGGTTTAGTACGATAACACATATCCTATCCCTAGGAATTCAAGAGGTGTAGTCATTAAACATCGAATGCATTTGTCTGATTATTTCAATCTTGATTATCGAGGCAACACCGCTGACGAATAGATCTTCAATTGGACACTAACTCTTGATGCAGGATGTGTGCTGGCCAAGATGTAATTTGGACACATCTCCCACTTCAATACATAACAAGCACATCATGATGGGTGACTTCTAGAGCACAAATTAAGATCATGCCTGGTCCAGACACAAATATATGGTTATAAGCATAAGATCTCATACCCATGCCTATTTTTATTATAAGTGTTCTTTCAGTGTTAGCTTGATTTACAATCCGGTACAAATCTGGATTTAATTCTCTAAGAAAAGCTTGTTTGAGACCCTAGCTTCAAAGGCACCGTCCTCCCATGGGTTCAATAACTCAGGGTCACCTCTGGGGAAAAGGACAAGAATCCTTTCTGTTCCATTTCTGGGTCACAAAAGGAAGGAATCATTATAGTACATAAATATAAATTAATTATGAACATGAGGATATAACAATACATTTATTATTGCCCCTAGATAAAATGATGGATCTTAAAATATGGCAAGTTCATGTACCTCAAAATATCAGAATAGTACATAAATATAAATTAATTATGAACATAAGAATGTAACAATACATTTATTATTACCAACAAAGGCATAGATAAATTGATGGATCTTAAATATGGCAAGTTCATGTACCTCAAAATATCAGTGTGTTCTTGTTGTGATTAGCAAAACATTCTATCCCTATAGGTGATGTCTATTATGCAACTTTATTCTTGTAGACTCGTGTTGGGCCTCCAAGCGCAGAGTTTTGTAGGACAGTAGCAATTTTCCCTCAAGTAGATGACCTAAGGCTTATTAATTCGTGGGAGGTGTAGGATAAAGATAGTCTCTCTCAAACAGCCCTGCAACCAAATAACAAAGAGTCTCTTGTGTCCCCAACACACCAAATACAATGGTAAATTTTATAGGTGCACTAGTTCGGCGAAGAGATGGTGATATAAGTGTAGTAACGATAGTAAGTATTGATTTTTCTAATAGGAACAATAAAAAACAGCAAGGTAGCAATTGATAAAACGGAGCACAAATGGTATTGCAATGCTTGAAAATGAGGCCTAGGGTCCGTACTTTTGCTAGTGCAACCTCTCAATAATGCTAATCTAATTGGATCATATAACCATCCCATAACATGCGCTGAAGAATCACTCCAAAGTTCTTATCTAGCGGAGAACATAAAAGAAATTGTTTGTAGGGTACGAAACCACCTTAAAGTTATTCTTTCCATTCGATCTATTCAAGAGTTTGTACTAAAATAATGCAAAATTATTTTTTCCGTTCGATCCATCCGAGCGTACTTACTAAAATAACACCATATGATACACATCAACCAACTCTGATATCACCTAGATACTCCAATGTCACCATAAGTATCCATGAGTTAATTATACTATACGCATGAAACAATTTCAGATTCATAAAACTCAATCCAACACAAAGAACCTCAAAGAGTGCCCCAAGATTTCTACCGGGGGAAGTAGGATGAAAACGTGCATCAACCCCTATGCATAGATTACCCCAATGTCACCTCGGGAATCCGTGAGTTGTGTGCAAAAACATATATAAAGTGAATCAATATAAGCCCATTTTGCGCAGGACCTCAATAAGGAATTGTCATTGAACCATGTCGAACGCCTTTGTGATGTCTAGCTTTAGCATGACGATGGCCTCCCCCACCGTGTGTATGTAACATCCCAAATTTTCAATTTGGAATGTTATACATAGATCATCATTGCATATCATATTTTTGTTGCATTGTTGGCTCGATCCTAGAAATTCTACGCAACTCAAGGACCCACGGAGAGAGTTGGGGATTTCGTTATTTCCATAATTGAGTTTTCTCAAATTTTGAAAATAGGATCATTTGATTTTATTTATTTTATCTTCAATTATTTCTTCTATCAAATTTTCAGAGAGGGAATAAAATGACTTTCCCAAAATAAAGAAATAATGAAGATTTAATAAAAAAATCAAATAAGATTTTATTTTGGAGTTTTTCGCCTTTTTTTGGATTTAGGAAAAATGCGTGTTTTTCAAAATTGCATTTAGGCCCCAAATAAATATTCATCTTGTCCGGCTTGATTTTAGAAGCCGGGGGAAATTTATTTCGGGATTTTTGGAGTCCGTTTAGTATTTCTTTCGTTTGATTTTCTGCGCGAAATTATTTAAAAAAAATGAACCGACCTACGGGCCGTACCCGAGCGGGACTCCGCCCGAGGGCAGCCTATATATAGCGCCGCCCCGAGCCGCCAGCCCACCCCGCCAGCCCACCGAGCTGCCAGCCCACCGCCGCCCAAACCCTAGCCGCGCCGCCGCCTCGAGCCCCGCGCCGCCTCGAGCCCCACGCCGCGCCGCCGCCGCCGCCCGCCGCCGCCGCCGCCTCGCCGATTCCGCCGCCCGAGGTTCGCCGCGCCTCGAAATCCGTGCCGTCGGTTTTTTTAAAAACCGATCGGTTTTCTTCGGTTTTGTCAGTTTATTTTTTTAGTTTCGGTTTATTTTATTAGATCGGTTTTTTCGGTTTAGGTTAAATAGCGAGCGCTTGCTCGTTCTTTTGTTTTAACGAATGTGTTCGTCAGATTAGATCTAGTTAACGAACGTTCGTTCATTAACCTGTTCGTTGTTTTTCTTTTTCTCGGATTTAATCCGCGATTTTTCTGATCGCGATTTCTGATCCGATTTTCGTTTTAGTATAACTTTTCGCTCGTTTATCAGAATCAGGCGATTCAAGCGCCTGGAGTTTCATCTTGAAACCCTCTTTCCGAACGACCAACTTAAACAAGTTTTTGCTTCTGTAAAATTTGACTTAGATCCAGATTAGTAAAATGGAGCTGTTTTCTTTCGCCATTTGACTTCCGTTGCTTCGTTTGTTTTGATTCTTTTTTTCAAACCAGAGTTCTTAAGTTGAACTTTCTGGTTAGATCTTTTATTCGAGTTTTACCTGTGCATTAGATGAGTACTTATTGTATGCTTGTTTGTTTGTCTGCGATAGAATACCCAGAGTGCACCGCTTGTTACTTCGAATCTCTAGGTTTCGCGGATCATCAGCAAGGCAAGTAACACTTTGATCATACCTTTTCTACTACCCAGTTTTTATGCATTAGATCAATCCTCAAACATTGCATGAACAGGATCTAATTAATATGTGGGTTGGGAAGTAGATGAGGTAGTACCTATTACCTGTTTTATTATCAAACCCTTGGGAGTTACTTCTACGTTTGCTTATTATGCCATGCTATGCTAGTAGACGTGGATTGGGTGAGTGTATCCATGACAGATGTGAGTTGGTTAATTAATGGTTTATTTAAGGTGACAACTTAAACACACATCTGGGTGGATTGAGGTACCTGGTTTCCAGGACTTGCCTGTTTTTCTTTGGACCGCCACCCAGGCTCAAAGGGATCATGAGATTATTCATGCTAGAAACTTCCATGTGCACCCACATGCCACTATGGGCTCTAGCATAGTTGATTAAGTCGTGCGAACTCTTACAGTGGTAGACTAGCTGATGTAGGGGTTGTAGGTTGGTACGGTCTACCCGTTACGTAAGGTGCAAGCGCTTCTGAAAGACTATGTCTCAGTCATCCGTTTATCAAACACCATGTAGTGCGAGAAACCAAACGGAGGAGATCGAGTCATGTGGGGAAAAGTGCGCAAACCTCTGCAGAGTGTAACAAACTAATCATGGTTAGCCGTGTCCCTGGTTATGGACATCTTGAGTATCTAGTATTTGGATATCATGTGAATCTCATCATGTTACTTTAATTAATATTGTTGGGTTGTTAATGAGTACTTTTAATTGGGATTGAGAATGCTGTCAACCATTCTCAATGTTTAACAACCACCATGCTAGTTAAATAAATTTATTCCTTTGAAGTAAGGAAAAATTGGCTTTACGCAAAACTGTAACCATAGAGCTTTCCATCAGCCAAATATGCATGTAGTATAGCTTATTCCATCATATTTCTCTATGTGTTACATTGCCAGCATATTCCATGTGCTGACCCGTTTTCGGGCTACAACGTTTCATGTTGAAGACTTTTCAGACGACGATTAAGGTGCTTAGGTCGTGGTTCTATACTCAGTGATGCCGTTGGAGTTGATGGACTCGCCTATTCTTCCAAGCCTTCCGCTGTTATCGTATTTAGATGGCCTTAAGCCATATTTATTTTAATAAGTTCTCTCTTGAGACATTCGATGTAATAAGTGTGTGATTGCTACTCTGTTATAAATCCTTCAAGTACTGTGTGGTGTCAGCATTACTGATCCAGGGATGACACCTGAGCACAGAGATCAATTTGGTTGAGGTCTGGTCGCTATAGTGTAACCGGCGCGCAGTGCACTGAACTAGCATGAAGTTATCGTGTATGGATCTCCCTTTGACGAACGCACTCTAGTGATTGCCCACAAGCTTGGGTAGCTCCTCGGCCACCCTAGTGGCCAAAACTTTGTCAAAATTTTGACAGCTCCATGTACAAGGCTCACTAGCCTGAAGTATTTCAGATCAAGGGTGCCGTCCACCTTAGGGAGTAGGGAAACAATGGGCTTGTTGATTGCCAGCAGCCCGCGCATGTCTCCTTGGTAGAAAAGCTAGAAGGCCCTCATGAAGTCTACTTTGATGATCTGCCAGCAAGAGGCATAGAACCTGCCGGTGAACCCATCTGGCCCTGGCTCCTTGTCAAGAGGCATGGCCTTTATTGAAGGAAATATGCCCTAGAGGCAATAATAAAGTTGTTATTTTATTTCCTTATTTCATGATAAATTTTTATTATTCATGCTAGAATTGTATTAACCGGAAACTTGATACATGTGTGAATACATGGACAAAATACTATGTCCCTAGTAAGCCTCTACTAGACTAGCTCGTTGATCAAAGATGGCTAAGTTTCCTAACCGTAGACATGTGTTGTCATTTGATAAACGGGTTCACATCATTAGGAGAGTGATGTGATGGACAAGACCCATTCGTTAGCTTAGCATTATGATTGTTCAGTTTGATTGCTATTGCTTTCTTCATGTCAAATACATATTCCTTCGACTATGAGATTATGCAACCCCTGGATACCAGAGGAGTGCCTTATGTGCTATCAAACATCACAACGTAACTAGGTTATTATAAAGATGCTCTACATGTATCTCCGAAGGTGCTTGTTGGGTTGGCATAGATCGAGATTAGGATTTGTTACTCCGAGTATCGAAGAAATATCTCTGGGCCCTCTCGGTAATGCACATCATAAGAAGCCTTGCAAGCAAAGTGAATAATGAGTTATTTACAGGATGATGCATTATGGAACGAGTAAAGAGACTTGTCGGTAATGAGATTTAACTAGGTATGAAGATACTGACGATCGAATCTAGGGCAAGTAACATACCGATGACAAAGGGAATAACGTATGTTGTCATTACAGTTTGACCGATAAAGATCTTCATAGAATATGTAGGAGCCAATATGAGCATCCAAGTTCCGCTGTTGGTTATTGATCGGAGAGGTGTCTTGGTCATGTCTACATAGTTCTTGAACCCGTAGGGTCCGCACGCTTAACGTTCGATGACGATATTGTATTATATGCGTTATGTGATTTGGTGACCGAATGTTGTTTGGAGTCCTGGATGAGATCACAAACATGACGAGGAGTCTCGAAATTGTCGAGAGGTAAAGATTGATATATAGGACAATAGTATTCGGACACCGGAAGTGTTTCATAGGGTACCAGGTACATATCGGGTCACTAGAAGGGGTTCCGGGCACCCCCGGCAAAAGATATTGGCCTAATGGGAAAATAGGGGAAACACAGCAGCCAGCAGGGGCTGTTGCGCCCCAATATGGTTTGAACCAGAGGAGAAGGAAAGAGGGGAAGAGAGAAGGAAGGGGAGGGATTCGACCTCCCCCTTCCTTCCCTCCTCTCTCCTTCTTCCTTCCCCCTCCGTAACTTACGGAAGGGGGGAGGCCGAATTGGGGAGGCGCCCAAGTAGCATTCCTCCTACTTGGGGCACCCCTTGCTACTCCCCTATGTCAGTGTCAAAACCGGCAGATCTCGGGTAGGGGGTCCCACACTGTGTGTCTAAGGCTAATGGTAACAGGAGGTGGGGGACACAATGTTTACCCAATTTCGGGCCCTCTCTATGGAGGTAATACCCTACTTCCTGCTTGATTGATCTTGATGAATATGAGTATTACAGGAGTTGATCTACCATGATATTGTAATGGCTAAACCCTAGAAGTCTAGCCTATGATTATGATTGATGTTCTATGGACTAAACCCTCCGGTTTATATAGACACCGGAGGGGGCTAGGGTTACACAAAGTCGTTTACAGAGAAATGAATCTACATATTCGAATCGCCAAGGTTGCCTTCCACGCAAAGGAGAGTCTCATCCGGACACTGGAAGAAGTCTTCTATCTTGTATCTTCATAGCCCAACAATCCGGCCCAAGTATAGAGTCCGGCTGTCCGAGGACCCCTTAATCCAGGACTCCTCCAGTAGCCCCTGAACCAGGCTTCAATGACGACGAGTCTGGCGCGCAGATTGTCTTTGGCATTGCAAGGCGGGTTCCTTCTCCGAATACTTCAAAGTACCCGACTTAAAGAACAATATCCAGCTTTCCATTAAATGTCGCGCTCATCGGCTTCTGCACCTTCATGATTTCAGCTTCCATGTGTCAAGCGAATACGAGAGGTCAGGGCATTTTAACACTTACCACCCTGACCATACAAGAAAGTTGTCTATTTAAAGAGATGGGGATCTTCTGATCCAGCCCACACCAAGCGCGGAATCCTTAGAGCTTGCCAGCAGAAACCACCCCAACATGGATAGCGCTCCCAGCTCTTCCTCCCACCCTCACGGCCCCAAACAGGGTGATTGGGAAAAGTGTTCCATATCCCACGACCAACTGGTGAAGCTGCAGACACAGGGAATCCCCCCCCGCAAATCTAGTCCCCATTCGAGCAGGATTAGCTTCCTTCGACGGTGGGGAGCAGGCGAAGAAGTTCCCCAATCCATCCAGGGGGAACGAGTATGCTTTGTTCCCTACTTGTTGAGTGGCGTCGGATTTCCAATCCATCCGTTCCTCCGAGGGCTTCTGGAGTACTATGGCCTCCAACTGCACAATTTTACTCCTGCCTCTATCCTGCACATCGCGGGTTACGTTGCTCTTTGTGAGCTATTCCTGGGTTACAAGGACCATTTTGAGTTATGGAAGAAGTTGTTTTGCCTCGTCCCTCGTAATCAAGAGGGATCAATATTTCAAGTGGGCGGAGCTGAGATATGGTGCATTGCCGGGATCAGATACCTATCCGGCACGCCGAAGAAGGCATCCGAAGAGTGGCCTTACGAATGGTTCTATGTTGAGGACGTTTCCCTTCCTGACCCAGTCCGCATGGGTCTTCCTGAATTTTCAAGCGCGCCATTGAAGAAACTCCTCAGCTGGCGTCCTCGGAGCCTCAAGGAGGAAGATAGCACGGAAGTCCACCGATTGATGAGAAAGATAAAGATGCTCGCTCAGTCCGGATTGTCAACAGTCGAGGTTATGGAGATATCCATAATGCGAGGGGTTCAGCCACTCCAATTCGGAGGGTGTCCTATGTGGCACTTAAACGGAGAAGATGATGCCACCCGCTGCGGTCGGAAGGGTCCGGACACTCCCGCTGCTTTGGCGAAAATACTGTCCGGATTATACGAAGGGGAGAAGGAGGAGTTCATCCGCATTAAGCCCAGAGATGGATTTTCCATGTACAACCCTCCCAGCTGGGTGAGTTTCCATCCCACTACTCCACTTATTTAATCCCTAAGTCCCTTTCCATAAATATTAATCCGTCCATTTGTAACAGGAATGGCGGAAAATCACCAAGGAGATCCGCAGCCCCGCACCACAGCCAGAGGACCACAACCGGGCCCTTGACACCGGATTTGAAGAGGATCTGGATATATTCGTGGAGCTCGGGGAAGGAGTGTTTTACCAGGCGAGCTATGACGACACAAAAGTGGCCATCATTGCTGACTATCCCGGCCTTCTTCCTGAGTCGCATGTAAGTAATCAGGAGACTTATCCTTCGCAGGAATTTCCTCTTTCCGCCTTACCCATCACACTATCTTATGCTATACAGGGAAGGCGATCGGCGCACCACGCTGCACCTGAAGCGACTCGCAAGAAAGCGGCACCTACGCCGGGTAGGCCTTCGAAGAGGAAGGCAAATAGAAATATGGCCGAGCCTTCATCGAAGAGGTATAGTTTTAAATATGCTCCATGGTTGTCATCTTGGAGTATGACGCCATCTGTTGTGTCTTATCAGGAAAAACATTCGTCGGACTATGTCCGGGGATCCTGCCGGTCATGCCTCCACCAGTCAGATTCTGGACCCTGTCTCAAGGACTGAGGCTAACGCGGTAGTGACACCGAATTATCCTTCTGCGGAGGATTCGGATAAAGTATCCATCTCGAATTCGGAAGTGGAAAGTGCCATGAACCATCGGCGCTAGCGGACCGCTCTTCGTGACCCTGGTTTCTCGGAAGAGGCTTTCAACGCCTTCAACTCGGGTGATGCATACATCCGAGCTGCTCGAGATGGGCTTTCCAGAGCCACGGACCAGTATTTGAAAGATATGCGGGTAAGTTCATTCTTGCAGAATTCTGATAATTATATAACAGTAGCCCCCGAGACTTGAAACAGTTGGTACAACTGATTTAAGGATCATTGTATGATCAGGTGCTTACAGATAAGAACAACCTATTGTCTCAAGAGCTGAAAAATTGTCAGGCCCTACTAACTGCTGCTACTGCCGAACTGGAGAAATCCCAGAAGGTAGCGTCTGGTAATGTTCCCCTTATCGAGAAAACATAATCATATACCATAATTATTAATACAGGTGCAAATCTTATGGCAGAGTCATCAGACCATCTGGAAGAGGCACTGGAAGTCGCACGAGCGGGAGGTCCAGAAGCCCAAAGGCAATTGGCTGCGGGTGAACGTATATTGACACGGGTCAGGATTGAGAAGAACAAACCCCAAGATTCCCACACCAAGCTGGGCGAAGAGCTGAAAGATGTGCGGGCCCAGCTGGCTGACTCCGTAAAGGAGAATAAGAAGCTGCGAGGCGGAATATTTAGTATGTGTTTAAACTTACCCCTGCGTAATTCGGCTAGGGAAGAAACTGACAGAATTATGTCTGTAGGTATATTGACGGGCCGTCCCGAAGAGGAGGTGTCCGGATTGTCGAGCGATCTGCTACAAGAGCTGTCGCAAATGCACGAGCAATCTCGGCAGGTGATGCAAAGCATTGCCAAGGCCTTATGGCCATCCAACTCCCCTCGAGGAAGTATGGAGGGGCTTGTACATCTATTCAAGGGAGCGCGGTGGCGCTTCCGATTATGGAAGATATCCGCCTGCCGGGAAGGTGTGCGAGAGGCCTGGGCGATGGTGAAAACTCGGTATGCCAAGCTCGACCAGAATCACATGGCCCGGGTCGGACCTTTAAGGTCAAATGGAAAAGAAATTCCTGTTAGTTTGGTATATGACCAGGTGCAAGTAGCCACCAAGTATTCCCAACAGGATTGTAGGCTAGATAGCCGATTGGATGGCATAGAGGAAGAAGTTTTTGAGTCCAAGTGACTATGTACTTCAATTGACGAATTTGTCCGTAGTCGGATTGTAAAACGATTGTCATGGCAGACCTTTTCACTTCCACCTCTGGACCCGATGGTGCGGAGTGTTTTCGAATACCCGCTCGGTAAGATATATCGGGGTACGTGTGGAAACCAGGCGTAGGGGTCATAGTTGCTTGAACAGACAAGTATCCGGCTAGCTATGTTATATTACATTTTTGATCGTAAGAAACATCTGCAGAGAGAATAGTCCATTAAGGGTTCCTTTCCCTGGGTCGGCATGCCTTAATTGTGCATGTCCGAACTGTGTTTGAAAAAACCACATCATACATAACATCTGGGGGTTCATAATGTGACAAGTAAAAAACATCTTTAGTCTGCCAACAGAATATTCCCTTAAGAACGCTAGCTTTCGGCTTCATCTAGTCTGAGGTACACATCCGGATGACCCGGCAGTAACAATCGCAGAGGTGCTCCATTTATGCCCTAGCGAAACTAACGGGAACATAGGGCATAAGCACAGGAGCCAGGCAACCCAGCTTGGCCAAAACTTAAGTCATATCGATGCATATAATGGCGAAGAAAAGGTGCATACGCAGAAAAGACACATATGCGATGAGCTTGATGCTCGGAAAATAATAATAATAAGCTTCTGTACAAGAAGCCCCCAGGTATAATTGACGTACATATTTGAAAATGTATGCGTCGTAGTTGTACAGCCTAGCCACACGAGAGCTTTATGGCTTTTAAAAAAATAAAGTGAAAAGAGAGGGAAATAAATAATGGAATCAAAAGGGAAGAAGGAGACGAACGAAGAGTCCGACGCTAGGCATAGAATCTTTGGAGTCTGGCCGCATTCCATGGGTTCGGCTCTGGGCGGTTGTCTGATGCATCACGCAGTCGGTACGCTCCTCTGGTGAGGGCTTCGTCAATGATGAAGGGACCCTCCCACTTGGGCTTGAGTTTGTCCTTTTTCTTCTCCAGCAAGCGTAGAACGAGTTCGCCAACATTATAAGTCTTGGCCCGTACTTCTCTACTTTGATACCTGTGGGTCTATTGTTGATAAAATGCAGAACGGGCTTTTACAATGTCGCGCTCCTCCTCCAGGGCATCTAAGCTGTGCTGCTGATCCAACTCGGCTTCTCTCTCTTCATACATGCGCACTCGAGGTGAGTCATGAATAATGTCGCAGGGTAACACATCCTTTGCACCGTACACCATGAAGAAAGGTGTATATCCGGTAGAACGATTGGGCGTGGTCCGCAGACCCCAGAGTATGGAGTCGAGCTCCTCAACCTAGTGGTTGTCTGATTCTTTCAAAGACCACACTAACCTGGGTTTAATGCCGCTCATAATTAGACCGTTGGCACGTTTGACTTGACCATTGGTTTGTGGGTGATAGACGGAGGCATTGTCGAGCTTGATGCCCAGATTAGTACACCAGGCTTTCACCTCATCGGCTGTGAAATTGGAGCCGTTGTCGATGATGATGCTGTGTGGAACACCATAGCGGTGCACCACGCCGGATATAAAGTCTATCACTGGCCCGGCTTCGGCCGTTTGAACTGGTTTGGCTTCTATCCACTTAGTGAATTTATCCACCATGACCAACATATATTTTTTCTTATGGATTCCTCCTTTAAGGGGTCCGACCATATCAAGCCCCCAGACCGCAAAAGGCCAAGTGATGGGGATTGTTTCTAAAGCGGTGGGTGGCATATGGCTTTGGTTGGCGAAAAGCCGGCACCCGACGCAATGTTGGACAAGGTCCTGTGCGTCTGCTCGGGCCGTCGTCCAATAGAAACCTCTACGGAAGGCCTTGCTTACCAGGGCCCGAGCTGCGGTGTGGTGACCACCGAGACCGGCATGAATTTCAGCCAAGAGCTGCCGCCCTTCTTCCTCGGAGATACATCTTTGAAGTACTCCGGTAGCGCTTTTCTTGTAGAGTTCTCCCTCGTGAACTTTGTAGGCTTTAGAGCGCCACACAATGCAGCGTGCCTCATTTTGATCCTCAGGAAGCTCTCGCCTATTAAGGTAGGCCAAGAAGGGTTCGGTCCATGGGGCAATGACTGCCATGATGAGATGGGCCGACGGTGTAATTTCGGTGGCTGAGCCCCCGATGATGTCGATGTGTTCGGAATCTGGGGGTGTATTCGGATCCAGATTGGTGTTGCCGCTCTTCCCTTGCCACACCAGGATGGCTTGAAAAGCCTTTCCAGAAAGATGTTAGGTGGGACGGGGTCGCGCTTGGCGCCGATGCGAGCAATGACATCCGCCGCTTGACTACTTTCTCGAGCCACATGGTGAAACTCGAGCCCCTCAAACCGAGCCGACATTTTGAGAACGGCGTTACGGTAAGCCGCCATCTTTGGATCTTTGGCATCGAAATCTCCATTTATTTGAGATATTGCGAGGTTTGAATCCCCGCGCACTTCCAAGCATTGTATGCCCATGGAGACGGCCATCCGGAGACCATGCAATAAGGCTTCATATTCGACTACATTGTTGGAGCCCGTGAATAATATTTGTAGGATGTACTGAACTGTATCTTCAGTAGGGGATGTTAGGACAACGCCTGCCCCTAAGCCTGCCATCATTTTGGAGCCGTCAAAGTGCATAACCCAGTTGGAATATGTGCCATACTCTTTAGGGAGTTCGGCCTCTGTCCGTTCGGTGACGAAGTCGGCCAATACCTGAGATTTAATGGCCCGACATGGTTTGTATGATATGTCGAATGGGAGGAGCTCAATGGCCCACTTGGCAATCCGGCCCGTAGCGTCGCAGTTGTTTATTATGTCGTTGAGTGGTACTTTGGAGGCCACTGTTATTGAGCACTCTTGAAAGTAGTGTTGTAGTTTCCGGGATGCCATGAAGACCGTGTATGTTATTTTGGTAATGAGGGTACCGGGATTTGCATGGTGTGACGATGGTGGATACGTAGTATACCGGCTTCTGAAGCCGGAATTTGTGTCCGTCTCCTCTCGTTCGACGATGAGCACCGTGCTTACGACTTGGTGTGTGGCCGATATGTATAATAACATGGGTTTGCCGACGTTCGGCGTGGCTAGGATTGGATTGCTTGTGAGAAGAGCCTTTATTTCTTCCAGTCCCGCCATTGTCGCGTCCATCCACTCGAAGTTATCGGTGCATCGGAGAAGGCAATAGAGTGGCAACGCCTTTTCTCCTAGTCTGGAGATAAAGCGGCTTAAAGCTGCCACACATCCGGATAGTTTTTGGACTTGTTTAAGGTCTATTGGCGTAGCCAACTGTGACAAAGCTTAGATTTTGGCTGGGTTTGCCTCAATTCCTCTATTTGAAACGATGAAGCCCAGAAGCTTTCTAGCGGGAACGCCAAAAACATACTTTTCTGGATTGAGCTTGATGTCATATGTTAGGAGGTTGTCGAATGTGAGACGCAGATCGTCTATTAAGGACTCGACGTGCCTAGTTTTGATGACTACGTCATCCACGTAAGCTTCAACTGTTTGCTGATTTGTTTCTCTAGACATGTGTGAATCATGCGTTGATAGGTGGCACCGGCGTTTTTGATCCCGAAAGGCATAGTGTTGAAGCGGAAAGGCCCGTATGGGGTGATAAATGCCGTTGCGGCCTGGTCGGACTCCTTCATCTTGATTTGATGGTATCCGGAGTATGCGTTGAGGAAACACAGTGAGTCATGTCCTACGGTAGCATCGATAATCTGATCGATGCGGGGGAGGGGAAAGGGATCCTTAGGCAGGCCTTGTTAAGGTCTTTGAAATCGACACATTAGCTCCAAGATTTATCCTTCTTTGGTACCATTACCAGGTTTGCTAGCCAGTCCAGGTGTTTTACCTCTCTGATGAATTCAGCCTCGAGTAACTTGGCTAGCTCCTCTCCCATGGCTTGTCATTTAGGTTCGAAAAAGCGCCGTAATGCTTGCTTGACCGGCTTATATCCCTTCAGTATGTTTAGGCTGTGTTCGGCCAGCCTGCGTGGGATCCCTGGCATATCAGAAGGGTGCTAGGTGAATATGTCTCAGTTTTCACGTAGGAATGCCCGCAGTGCGGCGTCGACCGTGGGGTCCAGCTGTGCCCCGATGGATGCTGTCTTCATGGAGTCCGTTGGGTGGACCTGGAATTTGACTATTTGGTCTGCTGGTTTAAAGGAGATGGATTTGGGTCGCTTATCGAGTATCACGTTGTCCCTATCCACCAAGGAGCGCAATGCAGTTAATTCTTCGGTCGCGAGGGCTTCAGACAATGCCTCGAGGGCCAAGGCGGCGGTTTTGTTTTCGGCGCGGAGTGCTATGTATGGATCGCTGGCAAGAGTGATGATTCCATTGGGCCCGGGCATCTTGAGCTTCATGTACCCATAATGGGGTATAGCTTGGAAGCTTGCAAATGCATCTCACCCTAACAAGGCGTGATATCCACTGTTGAAAGGGGCCACTTGAAAGGTTATCTCTTTGGACTGATAATTCTCTGGCGTGCCGAATACCACATCGAGTGTGATTTTTCCCGCACATCGCGCCTCCCGACTGGGAATAATTCCTCGGAATGTCGTGCTACTTTGCTCAATGCGGCTCCTGTCTATTTCCATTTTGTTGAGAGTTTCCTCGTAAATGAGGTTTAGTCCGCTCCGCCGCCCATGAGCACTTTTGGTAAGCCGAAAGCCGTCACCAATAGGACTGAGGACCAATGCGACTGGTGCCCAGACTATTCTGAATTTTGGTTCGTCACTGGCATTGAAAGTTATGGCCGTGTTGTTCCAGGGGATTATTGCTGCAACTTGGCAGACTTCGGCGAGGCCGCGAGTCCCCTTTTGCGCCTATTGTTTGAGGCGAAAGTCTCGAAGACTGTCAATTCTATATGGTTGTTGTGTTCCGTGGGATGCTGCTCTGTGGTATTTTTGGTGAGGAGATCCTCGCCGCTCTTGGCCACCTGCCGAAGTATCCAACATGCTCTAAGGCTGTGGGTTGGTACGATATCCCGTGTTGTATGGATTTTGCATGGCCTATCGAGCCATCCCTCTAGAACGGTTCCGCGCCCCGTAATGGGCTTCGAGTTTTTTGTTATTGGATCCGGCGACCGGCGAGGGTGCATCCTTTTTGTCTGGACGAGGGGTTTAGTGGAAACCGGTGGCTCCCAAGAGTTTGCCTGAGTTTTCCAGGCACTTTCCATTGCGCAGTACTTCTGTACTATGGTTGCCAAGTCAGCAAAGTGTGATACGTGATGGCGGTTGATTGCGTTGAGGATTCCCCCGTCCGTGCAATTTTTGCAGAATAATGAGATTGCCTCTTCATCGCGACAGTCTTTGATCGTGTCCTTGACAAGGCATAATTTGGCCCAAAAGTGATGGACCGATTCCTGGGACTACTATCTGATGTGGATAAGATCGCTTGTATCTGGGTGGGTGGGTGTTTTTAAATCCGAACCCTGACCCAATATGGAATCCGGAGTTTGAGAAACTTCTGAGCTTAATAGTTCAGGCTCCGGGATATCAACCAATTTTTCAGGCCCACAGACCGAATCTAGGTTCGGCGTACGGTGCATGTCTTCCCGCGGGCGGGTGTCCGGCTCCATGAGCTCGGAAATCTGAACATAGTTTGTCCTTAGTATAGAGGAACAGTTGTATTGCTCCTCCACTACTGCTATCTGATGGGTGATCGGCGGAGATTCAATTTCTCTCTAATCGGGTTTAAGCCCAATCCAATAGTAGTCCATAGTGACTCCCGAGGCGGCGATTCAATCTAGGAGTTTGTTTAAAGACGACAACTCCATCAGATCCATCTGTTCAGAGTATTCTGAGCTGACGTGGAGGCAATTTTTGATGACCCGAGAAGTCATCGTCGGCCCGACGGCCGAACGGGCGCTCATAGTGAAGCCGCCCAGCCGGAGGGTTTGGCCTGAGGCCAGGGATCCTCCGAAGGTGATGTTGTCCTTGATAACAAGGCGATCCATCAAGCCTATCTTCGACATCATAGCGGAACTCTCAATGAAAGCACCAATGTCGGTGTCAAAACCGGCGGATCTCGGGTAGGGGGTCCCGAACTATGCGTCTAAGGCTAATGGTAACAAGAGGCAGGGGACACAATGTTTACCCTGGTTCGGGCCCTCTCTATGGAGGTAATACCCTACTTCCTGCTTGCTTGATCTTGATGAATATGAGTATTACAAGAGTTGATCTACCACGAGATCGTAATGGGTAAACCCTAGAAGTCTAGCCTATGATTATGATTGATGTTTTATGGACTAAACCCTCCGGTTTATATAGACACCGGAGGGGGCTAGGGTTACACAAAGTCGGTTACAGAGAAAGGAATCTACATATCCAAATCGCCAAGCTTGCCTTCCACGCAAAGGAGAGTCCCATCCGGACACTGGAAGAAGTCTTCTATCTTGTATCTTCATAGCCCAACAGTCCGACCCTAGTATAGAGTCCGGCTGTCCGAGGACCCCTTAATCCAGGACTCCCTCACCCTCCCTCTCTCACCTATATATACATGGGGAGGGAGTTCCTAGAACACATACCAACATCTGTTAGCCGTATGCGGCAGCTCTCTCCATAGATTACACCCTCGGTCATATTCTCGTAGTGCTTAGGCAAAACCCTACGCAGATCACTTCCATCACCGTCACCATGCCGTCGTGCTGACGGAACTCATCTACTTCCTCGAAACTTTGCTAGATCAAGAGTTCGAGGGACGTCATCGAGCTGAATGTGTGCAAAACTTGGAGGTGTCATACGTTCGGTGCTTGATCAGTTAGAACGAGAAGAAGTTTGACTACATCAATCGCGTTGTCAAACGCTTCCGCTTTCGGTCTATAGGGGTATGTAGACGCACTCTCCCCTTCTCGTTGCTATGCATATCCTAGGTAGATCTTGCGTGAGCATAAGATTTTTTTTGAAATTGCATGCTATGTTTCCCAACAGTGGCATCCGAGCTAGGTCTACTCATAGATGATATGCACGAGTAGAACACAAAGAGTTGTGGGCGGTGATCGTCATACTTCTTACCACCAACATCTTATTTTGATTCGGCGGTATTGTTGGATGAAGCGGCCCGGACCAACCTTACATGACCGTGTTCATGAGACCGGTTCCACCGATAGACATGCAACTCGTTTTGCATAAAGGTGGTTGGTGTGTGTCTGTTTCTCCTACTTTAGTTGAATTGAATTTGACTGCGGTTGGTCCTTGTTGAAGGTTATAACAGCAAACTTGATAAATCACCATTGTGGTTTTTGTGCCGTAGGTAAGAAAAGTTCTTGCTAGAAGCCCGTAGCAGCCACGTAAAACTTGCAACAACAAAGTAGAGGATGTCTAACTTGTTTTCGCAGGGCATGTTGTGATGTGATATGGTCAAGACATGATGTGATATACGTTGTTGTATGAGATGATCATCTTTTGTAGAAGTTATCGGCAACTGGCAGGAGCCTTATGGTTGTCGCTTTATTGTATGAAATGCAAACATCATGTAATTGCTTTACTTTATCACTAAGCGACAGCGATAGTTGTAGAAGCAATAGTTGGAGAGACGACCACAATACTACGATGGAGATCAAGGTGCCGAGCCGGTGACGATGGAGATCATGACGATGCTTTGGAGATGGAGATCAAAAGCACAAGATGATGATGGCCATATCATGTCACATATTTTGATTGCATGTGATGTTTATCTTTTATGCATCTTATTTTACTTAGTACGGCAGTAGCATTATAAGATAATCCCTTAACTAAAATTTCAAGGTATAAGTGTTCTCCCTAAGTATGCACCGTTGCGGCAGTTCTTCGTGCTGAGACACCACATGATGATCATGTGTGATAGGCTCTATGTTCACATACAACGGGTGCAAGACAGTTTTTCACATGCGGAATACTCGGGTTAAACTTGATAAGCCTAGCATGTACAGACATGGCCTTGGAACTCTGGAGACCGAAAGGTCGAACGTGAATCATATAGTAGATACGATCAACATAGAGATGTTCACCATTGATGACTACTCTATCTCACGTGATGATCGGACATGGCTTAGTTGATTTGGATCACGTATCATTTAGATGACTTCAGGGATGTCTATCTAAGTGGGAGTTCTTAAGTAATTTGATTAATTGAACTTAATTTATCATGAACTTAGTCCAGATAGTATTTGCAAATTATGTTGTAGATCAATAGCTCGCGTTGTAGCTCCCCTATTTTTGATATGTTCTTGATAATACTAAATTGAAAGATGATAGTAGCATGATTTGGACTGGGTCTGTGATATGAGGATTATCCTCATTGCTGCACAGACGAATTATGTCCTTGATGCACTGCTAGGTGATAGGCCTATTGCAGGAGCAGATGCATACAATATGAATGTTTGGCAAGCTTGATATGATGACTACTTGATAGTTTAGTGCGCCATGCTTTACGGCTTAGAGTCGGGGCTTCAAAGATGTTTTGAATGCCACAGAGCATATGAGATGTTCCAAGAGCTGAAATTGGTATTTTAGACTCATGCCCATGTCAAGAGGTATGAGACCTCTGACAAGTACTTTACCTACAAGATGGAGGAGAATAGCTTAGCTAGTGAGCATGTGCTCAGAATGTCTGGGCACTACAATCACTTGAATTAAGTGGGAGTTAATCTTCCAGATAAGATAGTGATTGACAAAGTTCTCTAGTCACTATCACCAAGCTACTAGAACTTCGTGATGAACTATAATGTGCAAGGGATAACCAAAAAGATTCCCGAGGTCTTCGCGATGCTGAAATCGGTGGAGGTAGAAATCAAGAAAGAGCATCAACTATTGATGGTTAACAAGACCACTAGTTTCAAGAAAAAGGGCAAAGGAAAGGAAAGGGAACTTTAATAAGAATGATAAGCAAGTTGCAACTCCCATGAAGAAGCCCAAATCTAGACCTAAGCCTGAAACTTAGTGCTTGTACTACAAAGGAACTGGTCACTGGAAGTGGAACTACCCCAAATACTTGGCGGATAAGGATGGCAAAGTGAACAAAGATATATTTGATATACATGTTATTGATGTGTATTTTACTAGTGTTCTTAGTAACCCCTAGGTATTTGATACCGATTCAGTTGTTAAGATTAGTAACTCGAAACAGGAGTTGCAGAGACTAGTTAAAATGACAATGTGCGTCGGAAATGATTCCAAGGTTGATATGATCACCATCGCACACTCCCTCTACCTTCGGGATTAGTGTTGAACCTAGATAAATGTTATTTGGTGTTTGCGTTGAGCATGAATATGATTAGATCATGTTTATTGCAATACAGTTATTCATTTAAGTTAGAGAATAATTGTTATTCTGTTTACATGAATAAAACCTTCTATGGTCATACACCCAATGTAAATGGTTTATCGAATCTCGATCGTAATGATACACATATTCATAATATTGATGCCAAAAAGATGCAAAGTTGATAATGATAGTGCAACATATTTGTGGCACTACCATTTAGGTCATATTAGTGTAAAGCGCATGAAGAAACTCCATGCAGATGGGCTTTTGGAATTACTTGATTATGAACCATTTGATACTTGCGAACCATGCCTCATGGGCAAGATGACTAAAACTCCGTTCTCCGGAACAATGGAGCGAGCCAATGGCTTACTGGAAATAATACATCCCAATGTATGCGGTCTGATGAGTGTTGTGGCTCACAGCGGGTATCGTTATTTTCTAACCTTCATAGATGATTTGAGCAGATATGGGTATATCTGCTTAATGAAACACAAGTCTGAAACATTTGAAAAGTTCAAAGAAATTCAAAGTGAAGTGGAGAATCATCGTAACAAGAAAATAAAGTTTCTACGACCTGATCGCGGAGGCGAATACTTAAGTTACGAGTTTGGCCTTCATTTAAAACAATGTGGAATAGTTTCACAACTCACGCCACCTGGAACACCACAACATAATGGTGTGTCTGAACGTCATAACCGTACTTTATTAGATATGGTGCGATCTATGATGTCTCTTACTAATTTACCACTATTATTTTGGGGTTATGCATTAGAGATAGCTGCATTCACGTTAAATATGGCACCATCTAAATTCGTTGAGACGACACCGTATGAACTATGGTTTGGCAATAAACCTAAGCTGTCGTTTCTTAAAGTTTGGGGTTGCGACACTTATGTCAAAAGGCCTTAGCCTAATAAGCTCGAACCCAAATCGAAGAAGTGTGTATTCATAGGATACCCTAAGGAAACAATTGGATACACCTTCTACCACAGATCCGAAGGCAAGATCTTTGTTGCCAAGAATGGAACATTTCTAGAGAAGGAGTTTATGTCGAAAGAAGTGAGTGGGAGGAAAGTAGAACTTGATGAAGTAATTGTACCTTCTCTCAATTTGGAAAGTAGCTCATCCAAGAAATCCATTCCCGTGATGCCTACACCAACTAGAGAGGAAGCTAATGATGATGATCATGAAACTTCAGATGAAGTTACTACCGAACCTCGTAGGTCAACCAGAACACAATCGACACCAGAGTGTGGTACGGTAATCCTGTTCTGGAAGTCATGTTACTATACCATGGCGAACCTACGAACTATGAAGAAGCTATGATGAGCCCAGATTTCGACAGATGGCTTGAGGCCATGAAATCTGAGATAGGATCCATATATGAGAACAAAGTGTGGACTTGCCCGATGATTGGCAATCCATAGAGAATAAATGGATCTTCAAGAAGAAGACTGATGCTGATGGTAATGTTACTGTCTACAAAACTCGACTTGTCACAAAAGGTTTTTGACAAGTTCAAGGGGTTGACTATGATGAGACTTTCTCAACTGTAGTGATGCTTAAGTCCGTCCGAATCATGTTACCAATTGCCACATTTTATGAAATCTGGCAAATGGATGTCAAAACTGCATTCCTTAAATGGATATCTCTAAGAAGAGTTGTATATGATGGAAACAGAAGGTTTTGTCGATCCTAAAGGTGCTAATAAAGTGTGCAAGTTCCGGCGATCCATCTATGGACTGGTGCAAGCATCTCGGAGGTGGAATATATGCTTTGATGAGGTGATCAAAGCATATGGATTTATACAGACTTTCGGAGAAGCCTGTATTTACAAGAAAAGTGAGTGGGAGCTCTGTACCATTTCTAATATTATATGTGGATGACATATTATTGAGTGGAAATGATGTAGAATTTCTGGATAGCATAAAAGAATAATTGAATAAGATTTTTTCAAAAGAAAAGACCTCGGTGAAGATACTTACATATTGGACATCAAGATCTATAGAGATAGATCAATATGCTTGATAAGACTTTCAATGAGTAGATACCTTGATAAGATTTTGAAGGAGTTCAAAATGGATTAGTCAAAGGAGTTCTTGCATGAGTTGTAAGGCATGAAGTTGAGTAAGACTCAAAGCCTGACCACGATAGAAGATAGGAAGAGAATGAAAGTCATTCCTTATGCCTCAGCCATAGGTTCTATAAAGTATGCCATGTTGTGTACCAAAACCTGTTGTGTACCTTGCCATGAGTTTGGCAAGGGGGTACAATAGTGAATCCAGGAGTAGTTCACTAGACAACGGTCAAAATTATCCTTAGTTACCTTAAAGAGGACTAAGGAAATGTTTCTCAGTTATGGAGGTGCTAAAGAGTTTGTCATAAAGAGTCACATCGATGCAAGCTTTAACACTGATCTAGATGACTCTAAGTCTCAATCTAGATACATACTGAATGTGGGAGAAATTAGCTAGAATAGCTCCATGCATAGCATTGTAGACATAGCAATTTGCAAAATACATACAGATCTGAATGTGGCAGACCCGATAACTAAACTTCTCTCACAAGCAAAACATGGTCACACCTTAGTACTCTTTGGGTGTTAATCACATAGCGATGTGAACTAGATTATTGACTCTAGTAAACCTTTTGGATGTTGGTCACATGGCGATGTGAACTATTGGTATTAAATCACATGGTGATGTGATCTAGATTATTGACTCTAGTAAACCTTTTGGGTGTTGGTCACATGGTGATGTGAACTATTGGTGTTAAATCACATGGCAATGTGAACTAGATTATTGACTCTAGTGCAAGTGGGAGACTGAAGCAAATATGCCTTAGAGGCAATAATAAAGTTGTCATTTTATTCCCTTATTTCATGATAAATGGTTATTATTCATGCTAGAATTGTATTAACCGGAAATTTGATACATGTGTGAATACATAGACAAAATATTGTGTCCCTAGTAAGCCTGTACTAGACTAGCTCGTTGATCAAAGATGGTTAAGTTTCCTAACCATAGACATGTGTTGTCATTTGATAAACGGGATCACATCATTAGGAGAATGATTTGATGGACAAGACCCATTCGTTAGCTTAGCATTATGATCGTTCAGTTTTATTGCTATTGCTTTCTTCATGTCAAATACATATTCCTTTGACTATAAGATTATGCAACTCCTGAATACCGGATGAATGCCTTGTGTGCTATCAAATGTCACAACGTAACTGGGTGATTATAAAGATGCTCTACAGGTATCTCCGAAGGTGTTTGTTGGGTTGTGCTACCTCTTGAGCTTGCGTTGGTTTTTACCTTGAAGAGGAAAGGGCGATGCAGCAAAGTAGAGTAAGTATTTCCCTCAGTTTGAGAACCAAGGTATCAATCCAGTAGGAGACAACGCACAAGTCACCGAATACCTGCACAAACAATCAACAACTTGCACCCAACGCAATAAAGGGGTTGTCAATCCCTTCACGGTTACTTGCAAAACTGAGATCTGATAGAGATAGATAAAAGGTAAAGTAATATTTTTGGTATTTTTGTTTTTTAGATTGGAAAGTAAAGATTGAAATTTAAAGGAATGGTGACAAAAATTGGTAAGTTGATGGGAAACTAATATGATGTAAAATAGACTCGGGGGCCATAGCTTTCATTAGTGGCTTCTCTCAAGATAGTAAATATTACGGTGGGTGAACAAATTACTGCCGAGCAATTGATAGAAGAGCGCATTATTATGACGATATCTAAGGCAATGATCATGAATATAGGCATCACGTCCGTGTCAAGTAGACTGAAACGATTCTGCATCTACTACTATTACTCCACACATTGACCGCTATCCAGCATGCATCTAGAGTATTAAGTTCATAAAGAACGGAGTAATGCATTAAGTAAGATGACATGATGTAGAGGAATTAACTCAAGCAATATGATGAAAACCCCATCTTTTTATCCTCGATGGCAACAATACAATACATGCCTTGCTGCCCCTACTGTCATTGGGAAAGGACACCGCAAGATTGAACCCAAAGCTAAGAACTTCTCCCATTGCAAGAAAAACCAATCTAGTAGGCCAAACTAAACCGATAATTCGAAGAGACTTGCAAAGATATCAAATCATGCATATAAGAATTCAGAGAAGACTCAAATAATATTCATAGATAATTTGATCATAAATCCACAATTCATTGGATCTCGGCAAAAAAACCACAAAAGAATATTAAATCGAATAGATCTCCAAGAACATCGAGGAGAACATGGTATTGATAATCAAAGAGAGAGAGAATAAGCCATCTAGCTACTAGCTATGGACCCGTAGGTCTGTGGTAAACTACTTACGCTTCATCGGAAGGGTAATGGTGTTGATGTAGAAGCCCTCCGTGATCGAATCCCCTCCGGCAGGACGCTAAAAAAGGCCCCTAGATGGGATCTCACGGGTACAGAAGGTTGCGGCGGTGGAAAACTGGTTTCGTGGCTCCCCTGGATGTTTTTGGGGTATAAGAGTATATATAGGCGAAGGAACTAGGCTAGGAGATCCACGTGGGACCCATGAGGCATGGGGCGCTCCCTACCCCACTAGGCGCGCCCTCCACCCTTGTGGCCGCCTCGTTGTGTCTCCGACTTCATCTCCAAGTCTCCTGGTTTGCTTCTGGTCCAAGAAAGATCATCGTGAAAGTTTCATTCCGTTTGGACCCCGTTTGGTATTCCTTTTCTGCGAAACTCTAAAACAGGCAAAAAACAGAAACTGGCACTGGGCTCTCGATTAATAGGCTAGTCCCAAAAATAATATAAAATTGCATAATAATGCATATAAAACATCCAAAGCATATATTATAATAGCATGGAACAATAAAAAATTATAGATACGTTGGAGATGTATCAGGTTGGCATAGATCGAGATTAGGATTTGTCACTCTGAGTATCGGAGAGGTATCTTTAGGCCCTCTCGATAATGCACATCATAAGAAGCCTTGCAAGCAAAGTGACTAATGAGTTAGTTGCAGGATGATGCATTACGGAACGAGTAAAGAGACTTGCCGGTAACAAGATTGAACTAGGTATGAAGATACCGACGATCGAATCTCGGGCAAGTAACATACCGATGACAAAGGGAATAACGCATGTTATCATTACAGTTCGACCGATAAAGATCTTCGTATAATATGTAGGAGCCAATATGAGCATCCAGCTTACGCTATTTGTTGGGGATATGACTGTTGGGTATGACCCTCCCAGGAGGGCCGGGTTATACCTACGGCGGTTGATCAATACAAAGCCCATGAGGATGTCGAAGATGGTGGTTCATGAAGCAAGGGTCTAAAGCCCAAGGGCGACTTAAGGCCCATAGGGGTAAACTGCCATATGTGTATGGCTTATATTGTAAGGCAAGTATATTTAGTCGCCGAGCCGGACACGTTGTCTATGAGCCGGATCAGGACTCCTTGAGCCGCTGGGCGTCAACCTGTGTATATAAAGGGACGACCCGGCGGCGGTTTAGGGCAAGAAAGAAGAGATCAAAAGCTAGGTCAAGTGTATTCGCTCCCTGGTAATCAAGACATAAGCAATACCACCTCAAACTGGATTAGGCCTTTACCTTCACCGCAAGGGGCCGAACCAGTATAAACTCTCTGTGCCATTTGTCCCGTTTAACCCCTTTAAGCTAACCTAGTTGCGATGGCTCCACGACTAAGTCCTCACACTAGGACATCTGCCGTGACAATTCCACGATAGTTGGTGCCCACCGTGGGGCCAGCGCACGGTGGTTTCGAGTTCTTAAAGGGCAGCTTCAAAGGGATCAAGGGATACGCTGTGGGCCGGATGACCAAGAGTCATCGCGGCAAGCTCTACATCGACGATGCAGGCTGGGGCCTCGAGGCCGGCTCAATTGAGTACGGGTACTGGGTCCCCTTTGGCGGAATTCACGTTTTCATCGGAAAGATCGGCGAGCCGGGCCCTGAGCCGGACATCTGCACCGACATCATCGAGACGACTCAACATGCACGACCCGCCCGAATTCAGCCCATCGTGAAACGTGCCTTCGTGGGATTCATCCATGGGGCGGAATTTGAGGAAGGATCCATGTATGGCGGTGAGATGGCCATCTATTCTGATGGCGAGTGGTCCACGGGCAAGACCACTTCATCGTATCAACTGCAAGACGGCATGCTTGGGGCCTATTCCGATGGCACAGTATTCCGGACCCCTATGAGCCGGCGAATAGGGTCACAATCTTCATGGACGGTACACAGCCAACGCAAAATTCAAGGACTGCAGCGGTGATGATTTCTGGGTTAGCAACGGTGATGGCAGCAGGGGCAGGAGGCACTGGGCGCCTGTCGGCTCAGGTTTTGACCGATTTGCTGGACAATCTAACAGCCTTGTTAACAACGGAGGTTAACCCATCAAAGCAAGTTCAGCACAACGCGGAAGTTGCAAAGCTGCGTGATGAGATAGCACAGGCCAAGGAGGAGCTGAATGCAGAGAACATCAGGATGGCCATGGAGCGGGCTGCCCTAGATGCTCAGGCACAACGGATTCAGCCAGAGGCCTTCCGGCTTACGATGGATCAAAACGCTTCAAATGAAGTCATGAGGAGGAGGCACCAGTCTCGTCTACCTCCGGTTTATGAGGCGATAAACCTCTTTTGCACGTCGGGATCGGGGACCAGTAACCAGCCAGAGATAAACCTGGTTGAAGCGCCTGGGGCTGGAGCGCCGGCTCAACCGCACATGATGAGCCACCTCGTCTGAATAGTACTCCACCTCAATATGTGCCGACACCACCAGGTCATTATTCTAATCCTTTGGATAACATGATTGCTGCGGTGACGCGGCTAGCAGCTCTGTCGGTTGAGGGTGAATCATCGGCAGCAATGGAAATACGATGAGCATGGCAGCTGCTCCAGACGGCTGTGGCTCAACAGGCGGCTTATTCACACAGTCGGGACCGTATCCACTCGACCCCTCGCCCAAGCCAGAGATATAGCAGACACATGGACTCACTGGCCGTTTCAAGCAGTGACAGGTGCCGTAACCAGCCGCGTGGACATGACCCGGCGTGTGATGGTGCTTAGGATTTGGTGGACCAGGACAGGGCACGTCGAGAAGCTGAGCTGGCGGCTCAGCAGGCGGTTCATCAATATATTCCGGCTTATCCGACGATTTCGGTGGAGACAAGCGTGACCTCTAGAACCACGGGTGTACCGTGTTTAGTGCCGGCTCTACATAATGAGCGTCTGCCCAAGGATTTCAAAGGACCTCGTAAGGTGTCTAACTACACAGCCGACTTACCCCCTGAGGCATGGATTGAGAGTTATGAGATGGCCATGGAACTATTCAAGGTTAGTGATGCTGCGTGTGCCAAATACTTCACCATGATGCTGGATGGGACAACCCATACTTGGTTAAAAGTCTTGCCTACCAATTCCATAGGGTCGTGGGCCGAGCTAAAGGCCCGGTTTATCTAGAATTTTAAAGATACGTGCAAACAGGCCATGTCGATTGTGGATTTGGATGCTTGCACCCAAGAAGAGGGCGAGTCAACGACCCATTGGGTGCGCCGGGTCAAGGCTATCCTGCACTCATTGGATAACATCAATGCCGGCTCGGCAGTCCTAATGTTACAGAAGAATTGCCATCTTTGCCTCTTAAATAGAAGCTAGGGCGGCTCAAGTGCCATTGTGATGGTATGGGGGAGCTGATGGCGGCTCCAATTAAATATGACGACTCTGATAGTACCAAGGACCCCGAGTCTTATGATGAAAAGCCGGGAAAGGGAAAGAAGAGTAGCAACACCAAGGGTCAGTAGCATAACCCGATGAGTCAGGGGGGCAATGGTAAGTGCAAGGCTGATAGTAATTCAGATTTTGTGGCCAATACCAATACGCAGAATAATGGTCAGCGTCATAAGGGGAAGCCGCCTCCTCGGGCAGGTGGATTAGGTCTCAATCTTGAGCAGATGCTGAATTAGCCCTGCCCAAAGCATGGTAAATGGGAAAGACCGTCCAGTCAGCTTTGGAAGGACTGTCAAATTATGAAGGAGTTCAAAAATTCTAATTTGTTCCAGAACAATCATGGGCCAGGCAGCGGCTCAGGTTCTGGTGGTGGCGGTTCTCATGGCCCGGGTTACGGTGGTGGCGGTTCTAGTTTCGGTTTCCAGGGTCACCAAAACCATCAAGGTAATTAGAGTGGTTACACTCAACAATCCAGTCAGGGGGCCCAGCAGCAACAACAGTCTGAATATCAAAGTAATCCAAAGAAGTTGAATAGCGGGCAGTACCACGTCTTCACCACAAGTTTATGGAAGTGGGATCAGAAGCTCCATAAAAGGGTTGTGAACACCGTTGAGCTGGCAGTTACCCATTACTTGCGATGGTCTGAGCAACCCATTATGTGGAGTCGAGAGGATCACCCACACTGGGTTGATAATCTAGGTCATTTGGCTTTGGTCGTGGCGCCTAAAGTTGGTGGATACAAATTCACTAAGGTACTCATGGATGGGGGTAGTAGCATTAATATCCTTTACTATGATACTTTTCGTCGCATGGGGTTGACTGACAAAAGTCTTAAGCCATCCAATACTGTTTTCCATGGGGTAGTGCCTAGTAAGTCGGCGTATCCTGTAGGCAAGATTGATCTGGAAGTAGCCTTTGGGGATGAACATGATTCTAGGGCCGAGAGACTAACCTTTGAAGTGGTCAAGATTAAAAGCCTGTATCACGCTCTGTTTGGACGGACGGCTTATGCCAAGTTCATGGCACAGTATTGTTATGTTTATCTGTAGCTCAAGATGCCGGGTTACAAGGGGACCATCACAGTGCATGGGAGCCAGAAAATAGCTTTGGAGTGTGAAGAAGGTGACGCTGCTTATGCTGAGTCTGTGTGTGCAACAGAGGAATTGAAGTTCTACAAAGACAATGTTGATCCGGCGGATATGACATCTTTGAAAAAGTCAACTACAGAGCATGATCCGTTATTGAAGTTTAAATCGGCCGATGACACTAAGCTAGTTGACTTCCTGGCGATTCATCCAGGCAGTTCAGTATCAGTGCTAACCTGGATCCATAATAGGAAAGTGTACTCATTGAGTTCATCCGTGAGACCTGGGACATCTTTGCATGGAAACCTTCTGATATGCCAGCTGTACCGAGGGAACTCGCTGAGCACACTCTTCATATTGATCCAAAGTTTAAGCCGGTCAAGCAATTCCTTCATCGCTTCAATGAGGAGAGCTGTAAGGCCATTGGTGAAGAAGTGGCCTGGCTCTTGGCGGTTGGGTTCATTATTGAAGTCTTTCATCCTGAGTGGTTGGCTAATCTGGTGCTGGTACTTAAGAAGAATGGCACTTGGCGTATGTGTGTGGACTACACAGACTTAAATAAAGCCCATTTGACTGATCCTTTCGCTCTCCCTTGTATTGATCAAATCATTGATGCTACAGCGGGTTGTGAGCGTTTGAGTTTTTTGGATGCTTATTATGGTTATCATCAGATCAAGATGGCAGTTAAAGACCAGGAGAAGATAGCTTTTATCACTCCCTTTGGAGCCTTCTGCTATGTGTCTATGCCTTTTGGGCTCAAGAGTTCCCAGCCGACTTACCAGTGATGTGTGCAGAATTGTCTTCACATTCAGATTGGGCGCAATGTTCATGCTTATGTGGATGATATTGTGGTGAAATCCAGAGAGAAGGAAACTTTGATAGATGATTTGAAGGAGACCTTCAACAATCTCTGGGTCTACAAGATGATGCTTAACCCGGCCAAGTGCGTTTTTGGTGTGCCAGCAGGCAAGCTCTTGGGTTTTCTGGTTTCTAACAGAGGCATTGAAGCTAACCCGGAGAAGATCAAGGCCATTACCTCCTTGGCAAAGCCGGCGTGTATCAATGATGTTCAACGTCTAGAGGGTCGTATTGCTGCCTTAAGCCGGTTGGGTGAGAAGGCTATACCACTATACCAGATGATGAAGAAAACAGAACACTTTGTCTGGAGTGATGCTTCTAATGACGCGTTTGAAGCTTTGAAGAAACAACCAGTCTTTGCTGCTCCTATTGATAAGGAGCCATTGTTATTATATGTGGCTGCTAACGCCTGGGATGTCAGTGTAGCTATTGTGGTGGAACGGAAGGAAGCGGGCAAGGAATATCTAGTTCAACGGCTGGTTTACTATATTAGTGAAGTGCTTATTGAGTCCAAGAAGAGGTATCTGCACTGGCAGAAGCTCGTATATGGGGTGTTCATGGCCAGTCGGAAGCTTAAGCAATATGTTTTGGGTCATCCCATCACTATGGTTAGTTCTACTCCCTTAGGGGATATTATTCAAAACAGAGAAGCCATAGGTCGGGTAGCCAAGTGGGCTATTGTGCTTGGACCTCATGGTTTGAAGTATATGCCTTGCACGACCATCAAGTCTCAAGCACTTGTGGATTTCATCAATGACTGGACAGACCTGCAGATGCCTGAAGAGAAGCCAGATAACACATATTGGACTATTCACTTTGATGGGTCTAGGCAATTGGAGGGTGTCGATGTCAAAATGGGCGGATCTCGGGTAGGGGGTCCCGAACTGTGTGTCTAAGGCTAATGGTAACAGGAGGCAGGGGACACAATGTTTACCCAGGTTCGGGCCCTCTTGATGGAGGTAATACCCTACTTCCTGCTAGATTGTTCTTGATGATATGAGTATTACAAGAGTTGATCTACCACGAGATCGTAGAGGCTAAACCCTAGAAGCTAGCCTATGGTTATGATTGTTGTTGTCCTACAGACTAAACCTTCCGCTTTATATAGACACCGGAGGGGGCTAGGGTTACATAGAGTCGGTTACAGAGAAAGGAATCTTCACATCCGAATCGCCAAGCTTGCCTTCCACGCAAAGGAGAGTCCCATTCGGACATGGGACGAAGTATTCTATCTTGTATCTTCATAGTCCAGCAGTCCGGCATACGCATATAGTCCGGCTGTCCGAGGACCCCTTAATCCAGGACTCCCTTAGTAGCCCCTGAACCAGGCTTCAATGACGATGAGTCCGGCGCGCAGATTGTCTTTGGCATTGCAAGGCGGGTTCCTTCTCTGAATACTTCAAAGTAGATCTTGAACATAAGAATCGCGCCCGGCTCTGCAAAACAAATCCCACATACCACGGTAGAGAGTATAATATCCCACGAGTCCAATCTTCTTGACAACTCATAGCGTGACATCATGCCATGGCCCAGTCTTTATTCGAACCATTTTTATCCTGCCCTTCCATATTTTGAGGCGCGGTTTCATTGGCACGTCTTGTCAAAATAGAGATCATGTCCCCTTATCATGGTATTCTCATCAATGTGGGCATGGTTAACCTAACCGTGCCATCAGCACGACGCTTGGGAAATAAGCGAGTTTTAGGGCGAGCTGGGAGGCGCATGATTTTTAATGCCTTTATAAAGGGATAAGGATTCCCCTCTTTCACCCACACCCTCTTCTTCCTCTGCTCATTCATTCTCGAGCTCCAGCGCCCAAGCACCCATCTCTTCCGCCCAAAAAGCACTCCAACCATGTCTGGATCCGGAGTGCAAGGCAAGTGGATGGCCTCCTCTGTCAAGGAGAAGGATATCGAGAAACTACGGGAGGCCGAATACCTAGCCAAGAAGATCGCACACCGTCTCCCGGTGGCGGGACATATCATCCCTACTCCGGAACCCCACGAGAGGGTTGTATTCCTCCCTCACTTTGTCCGCGGGCTAGGGTTTCCCCTCCACCCATTCATTCGCGGCCTTATGTACTACTACGGGATAGATTTCCATGACCTATCCCCAAACTCCTTCCTCAACATCTCAACATTCATCGTCGTGTGCGAGGCCTTCCTCCGCATCCCGCCACACTTCGGACCGTGACCTATCCCCTGAGTGCACGCTGCCGCTCCCTTTTGGGGATATGGGTAGCATATATCATATTCACCGTTTTAACTTGGGGAGGAAACTTCTTCTGTCCCCCTATGTTTGGTGGCCGCGGTTCCTCATCGTCGTTGCTTTGCAATCCCTTCTCTTTGTTTTCATCGTTTAACTTGCCGGCCTGTTTAAAGACCCAACATTCTCTGTTGGTACGATTGGCTGGTTTATCGGTGGTGCCGTAGATTTGGCATGGACGATTGAGTATGCGGTCTAGACTGGACGGGCCCGGATTGTTTCCTTTAAATGGCTTTTTCTGCTAACTGGACTTGGAGCCACTGAATCCGGCATTAAGGCCGTGTCTCAGATTATCTCCATTATTTCGATGCTTGTGTCTACTGCGTCGGGGCTTGCCGTTATAATATCTCTGGTTTTAGAATTGCCAGGTTTACTTGAGGTGCTGTTGCTACGAGCTAGCCAGCTGTCCTCGCCTGTGCAAAAGCGGGTCATCAGCGTCGTAAGGGCTGTCATGGACTTCGGCTTCTCTTGGCTGAGGTGTCGGGCGAGCCACTCGTCACGGATGTTGTGCTTAAAGGCCGCTAGGGCTTCGGCATCTGGACAGTCGATGATTTGGTTCTTTTTAGTTAAGAACCGAGTCCAGAATTTCGTGGCTGACTCTCCGGGCTATTGGATTATATGTCTTAAGTCATCGGCATCCGGTGGTCGGACATAAGTACCCTGGAAGTTGTCAAGGAATGCATCTTCCAGGTTCTCCCAACTGCCAATAGAGTTTTTGGGCAGACTACTCAACCAGTGCCTAGCTGGCCCCTTGAGTTTTAGAGGGAGATACTTAATGGCATGGAGATCATCACCACGGGCCATATGTATATGGAGAAGAAAGTCCTCGATCCGTACCGCGGGGTCTGTTGTTCCATCATATGATTCAATATTTACGGGTTTGAACCCTTCTAGGAATTCATGTTCCATTACTTCATTGGTGAAGCATGGGGGGTGTGCGGCGCCTCTGTGTCGGGCTATGTCGCGACGCATCTCGAATGGAGCCGGTCTGCGGTATTCGGCCCAGACAAGTGTGTATTTGTCATATCCGGCATGGTGGACGTTGATGCGCATTAGGGCGCACCCCCGCGATCCATAGATCGATCTGGTCTGGCCTGCTCTGTTCTCCAAGTCGTACCACAGGTCATGTGTCTTTCCCCGAGCTGTTGTGTTTCTATTTGTTCGGCAACATGGTGCCAGCTGGTGTTCATGCTGAATCGCCATTTTGTCTTGGCCACGCGGTGGTCTGTCAGCCGCATTATGTGCTGGTAGTACTGGCTCCAGTGCCTCGTCGTCGAATTGAGGTACCAATTTGTGCTTCGGGTAACTTTTGGTTGGGCGTTCGAGTCCGTATTCCTCTACTGCCAGGACTTCGGTTCATCTATCAATGAGCAGATCTTGATCATCTTGAAGCTGCTGCTGCTTCTTCTTCAGGCTTTTTGCAGTGGCTATAAGCCGGCGCTTAAAATGCTCCTGCTCGACGGGATCCTCTTGCACGATAAATTCTTTGTCGTGGAGGCTCACCTCATCCTCGGAGAGAGGCATGTAGTTGATGTCCTCCGAGTCGTCATTCACGGCCTGTTCATCAGAGCTGGCTCGCCCATCTTCCCGTTCAGCCTGTTCGAAACTTGGTTTGGCGGGGTCTTCAGCATCGTCCGGAGTGCTATTCTCTCTTGTGTCGGTATCACTATTTTTATCATGGCGTGATTTAGAGCGGTGCCGCTGACGTCGACGCTTGGACTATTTCTCTGGAAGTTTATCCTCAACTAGATCTTTTTTGTCATCGCCATTGTCTTCCTTAGGTGTATCCACCATGTATATATCGTATGAGGAGGTGGCTGTCTAGGGCCCTATGGCGGTGGTTCTTGTTCTTCTCCGGCATCGTCATCCATACCGTCGATGTCTTCGGATTCTAAATCAAGCATGTCGGTTAAATCGCCGGCAGTGGCTATCAAGTGGGTGGTGGGTGGGTAACGAAGTTCTTCGTCGTCTGCTTTCCACTCGAGCCAGACATAGTTCGGCCAAGAATCTCCTGACAAGGAGAGAGACTTTAATGAGTTTAACACATCGCCTAAGGGTGAGTGTTGGAAGATGTTCGTGGAGCTGAACTCTAAGATCGGTGCCCGGTCAGATTCGATGGGTGCGGATACACGCGGTTCGGAGTCTATGGCTGGAGACGAGTCCGAGGTTCCGATGACACAGGCCTCATTGGAGGTCAGATCGGTGTTTGGCTCTAGCGCCGCTGAGTCAGCGGCTTCCGTGGAGGGGTTGAACCTCCTGTCCTCGGATGGCATGCTCTGCTCTGGATCTAGGGCCAGTGCGATTACAGGCGCAATCTCCTGCACACAATCCGATGACAGATTTAGGTCATGTTCATCATGGTAGTAGGGTGCGGCTGTCATGGGCTCGAATCCGTCGAAGATCAAGTCTCCGCGGATGTCGGCGGTGTAGTTCAAGCTTCCAAACCTAACATGACGGCCAGGGGCGTAGCTGTCGATCTGCTCCAGATGGCCAACCGAGTTGGCCCACAATGGAAGCTGCCGAATACGAAAATCTGTCCGGGGAAAAAAAACTTCGCCCTGGACTGTGTTTTTGATGATTAAAGGAGCCATCAAGCCTTATGGTGATGACGTAGTGGAACTCTCAATGAAAGCACCAACTTGGGTGTCAAAATTGGCGGATCTCGGGTAGGGGGTCCCGAACTGTGCGTCTAAGGCTAATGGTAACAGGAGGCGGGGGACACAATGTTTACCCAGGTTCGGGCCCTCTCGATGGAGGTAATACCCTACTTCTTGCTAGATTGATCTTGATGATATGAGTATTACAAGAGTTGATCTACCACGAGATCATAGAGGATAAACCCTAGAAGCTAGCCTATGGTTATGATTGTTGTTGTCCTACAGACTAAACCCTCCGGTTTATATAGACACCGGAGGGGGCTAGGGTTACACAAAGTCGGTTACAGAGAAAGGAATCTTCACATCCAAATCGCCAAGCTTGCCTTCCACGCAAAGGAGAGTCCCATCTAGACACGGGACGAAGTCTTCTGTCTTGTATCTTCATAGTCCAACAGTCCGACATACACATCTAGTCCGGCTGTCCGAGGACCCCTTAATCCAGGACTCCCTCAGAGGCTCGGGGGCTGGAGTGGTCTTAGCTTCCCCTCGAGGTGACAAGTTTTGTTATGTTTTAAGGTTGATGTTTCCCTGTACTAACAGTGCAGCTGAGTATGAAGCCCTGCTCCATGGTCTTCGGATGGCTAAGGAGACGAGTTTAAGCCAGGTAAGATGTTTCGGTGACTCAGACTTGGTGGCTCAGCAAGTTTCAAGCAAATGGGATTCAAAGGATCTACTCATGGCGGCTTATCGCCGCGAGGTTGATGCTATTGCTGGGCACTTCAATGGTTATCAAGTGGAACACATTGATCGCAGGAAAAATGAGGCGGCTGATGCCTTAAGCCGGTTAGGGTCCCAGCGTAAGCCGGTGCCACCTAACACTTTCTTGGATATTCTGCATAACCCTTTTGTCAAATTGCCTATAGAGGAAGATCTGGCTATTCCTGACCTGGAAGCACAATTGGTGGCGGCTCTTCATGCTATTCCTGATTGGACAGTTCCATATTTGGCTTATATGACCCGAGGTGAGTTACCTGAGGATGAAACCTTGGCCAGACAGATAACCTGGCGATCTAAATCGATGACAATTGTCAAAGGAGAGTTACACCATTGCAGTGTTACTTGGGCGTTTCAACATTGTGTCTCTCCTGAAGAGGGTCATGAAATTCTTCGCGAGATTCATGAAGGAGATTGTGGTCATCATGCCAGCTCTAAATCTCTCATGGCTAAAGCTTTTTGTCATGGATTTTATTGGCTGACGGCTCATGCTGATGCAGAGGATTTGGTCAGTAAATGTGATGGTTGTCAGAAATTTTCACGGCGAGCTCACGTGCCGGCTCAAGAATTGAGGATGATTCCAATTACTTGGCCGTTTCCAGTTTGGGGGCTTGATATGGTTGGGCCTTTTAAAAGGTCCAAGGACAAAAAGACCCACCTTTTGTTAGCGGTTGACAAATTCACAAAGTGGGTCGAAGCAGAACCGGTCAGTAAGTGTGACGCGGCAACAACGGTTCAATTCATCAAAAAGGTGATTTTTCGCTTTGGTTTTCCCCACAACATTATAGCTAATAATGGCACTAATCTATCCAAGGGTGCTATGAAAGAGTTTTGTCAACGTGAGCATATTCGACGTGAGAAATTTTGAGAGGCATCAAGCCCCGGCTTATGGTTCCTTTGCAGAGGACGCCGGGTTGTTGGGAGGAGTTACCTTTAGTGCTATGGAGTATCAATACTACCCCCAATAGATCTATGGGTTACACACCTTTCTTCATGATTGACGGAGCAGAGGTGGTTCTTCCTAGTGACATCCGTCACGAATCGCCCCGCGTGGCAGCTTATGTTGAAGCTGATAATCTAAAAGCACGTCAGGATGCACTTGACCTGTTAGATGAGGAGCGTGACCTTGCGGCGGCTCGTTCGGTGATTTACCAACAAGATCTGCGCTGTTATCACAGCCGCCGGGTTAAGACCAGAACCTTTCAAGAAGGTGACTTGGTGCTCCGACTTATCCTGGATCAAACTGATATGCACAAACTATCCCCACCTTGGGAAGGTCCCTTTGTGGTCAACAAGAATTTGAACAATGGGTCATACTACCTTATCGATATTCGAGACCACAAGGACTCACGTAAGTCGGAGGAGGAGACCCGGCCATGGAATATTGCTCATCTTCGGCCTTACTACACTTGAGCCACCGGCTCTTACAATGTACATATTTTGACAATGTATATATTAGAGTGATTATAATAAATCTGGCATCCCTGATAAAGCATGGCCTCTGCCGTTTCATCTCCAAGAATAATGAGTCTTTTTCATCACAAAAAGGTCATTTGGGGGCTTCCTGGTCATTGAGCATAGCTATGAATATCCCTCTTGATCGGCTCAGTGCCACACAAAAAGTTCATTTGGGGGCTTCCTGCTCATTGAGCAAAGCTGTGAATATCCCTCTTGATCGGCTGAATGCCACACAAAAAGGTCATTTGGGGGCTTCCTGCTCATTGAGCATAGCTGTCAATATCCCTCTTGATCGGCTTAATGCCACACAAAAGGTCATTTGGGGGCTTCCTGTTCATTGAGCATAGCTGTGAATATCCCTCTTGATCGGCTCAATCCCACAATTTCAATGGTCACTTGGGGGCTTCCTGCTCACTGAGCATAGCTGTGAATATCCCTCTTGATCGGCTCAATGCCACAATTTCAAATGGTCACTTGGGGGCTTCCTGCTCATTGAGCATAGCTGTGAATATCCCTCTTGATCGGCTCAATGCCACAATTTCAAATGGTCACTTGGGGGCTTCCTGTTCATTGAGCATAGCTGTGAATATCCCTCTTGATCGGCTCAAACGCAATAAAGCACTCGGGGGCTTCCTGTTCAAACATAGGTGCATTCACCAAAGAGAACATAGCGTTACTACCCTTGTGAGTTGGTTTGGAACACCAGGTGTATTCACCAAAACCTTCTGGGTTCTCCTGCTTTGTAGAAGCTGCCACTCCGCCCGGGTAGTCTCGGAATGACAAGCTGAACTCTTGACAGTCAATCTTACATAGACCCTGAACTTGTCAATGTTAAAACGGCGGTCATGTGAGGCCGGTTTCACAAAGTGTAAAAGGTTAACTCAGTGTCTTGGCGGCCCATCAAAGCCTCGGAGCTTTAGGCTTGGCGGCCTATGAAAGCCTCGTTTTCTCACTTTGATTTGTTTTTTGAGCATTTTTTGGGTTCATCTTGGTACCATATTGACATATGGTTTAAAATGATTCAGGCCATGTAGCCTTAATTATTACATCTCATATTTGAGTGTATCCGTGGTTTCTGATAACCCGGCCTGGCTTTGGACGATAAGTCGCCAATATATGATGATATTAAGTACTTCAAAGTATTGTCTTCTAAGTTTTGGGTTTCCACCCTTACTGCATTAATATGGTAAGCTGGTAGTTTAATCACATATCACATGTATGATATTTTTGATTATATGTAATTATGATTAAATCAGCCCTGCGTATAAAACGTTTTAATCATAGTGGTTTTATATGGGATATTATGACCCGCCCTATGGTAAACCGCCAGGGCTCTTGTGATCTACTTGTGTGCAGGATAATACTAAATCTCATCTACATAAATCAATGTCATCATAAGTGTAAGATGATAGTTTTCAAGTGGCGGATCAAATAGTGTTGGGCAAAACACAAATGTGCACGATGGCACGACAGAGCAAAGTTTCACTAGCCTATTACATGACTCAGGGAGCCAAAGAGATCAAGTGTTTTCAAAGGATCACATATTTTTAACCGCCCGACATATCACTCTTTTTGGCCCTGACGACTTGAGGCTTCTAGATCATCCTTCTCCAATTCTTCGTCCTCCTCCGCCGTCTAGAAATTAGTGATGACCAATCGATGCCACACAAGGCTTGTAATTCAGCTTCATCATCTATAAGTTTGGACGGTTCAACTCTAGGAGCGAAAGTATGATTACGGATTGGGGGAATTAGATCCATCACTTTATAAGCCGGCGGGGGCATCTTCTGGTTCTCCATGTCATAAGCCGATTGGTATCTTGAAAGATCCGTTTCATTTGCAATCAGGCTAGCTAGGGGACATATCTCCTTCATGCAGGAAGCAAAGTCTTTCTTCTCAAAGGGAGTGCCATCTTCTTTAAAGCTTGGATACCCAATAGCTATATCGGCCGGGTCTAGCTCTGCTAGCCATGCCTTGGCCCGACTTAAAGCTGTCACGACACCGACTCTTGTAGATGACCTCTTCATCTCGTCAATCCTAGCAGGCAGAACAGAAAGCTTTTTCAAGACATCACTCAAGAGGGTAGGTGCTGATTAGTCAGAGAAATTGTGGCCAGTGTGTGCTGAGTTCCAGTATATAGTTGTTCAACAAGTGTATAAACAGCCTTGAGCTTCACAAGCATCTCTTGACTAAGGTTCTTGTTCTCGAGACCAGAGTAATAATAATGAATTGGTTAGAGGCGGTTTATACTATCAAGGAAGAATTCAATTTTGATACTAGCAAGGTGACTCACCAGAGATAGCAGAAACCATCTGGGAAACACGGTGTTTTAAACCGGTAAGCTCAGTGGTCACCTCTTGAAGAGCCGCCTCCGCCTTTTTAGCCCGCTGTGTCAAGGCAGATTTCTCTTCAGCCTAGGCATTTCTTTCAGCCTCAAAACTGGTCTTCAGTTTTTCCGTTTCAGCCAAACTAAATTGGAATTTTGAGTCGGCCTTCCGGGTCTCAGATTCTTGCTGCTCCAGCTGAGTCTTTGCATCAGCCAATTGCGATTGAAGTTGAGTAGTGGCATCCTATATAAGCACAGATTTGTGAACACATTCATATCCGGGTTACAAGAGTATAAGTCCCAAGCCTTTTTACAAGCAACAACACTTGGCACTTGGGTGCTAATGCCTGCTGGAAAATTATTCATTCACCGACTTATGTGAATAAGTCCCAAGCACTTTGCAAGCAAGAGTACTTGGCACTTGGGGGCTAATGCATATTGCTCGCATATTGTTATTATCTTATGATGACCCGGTTGTGCTGTAAATAACCACATCCGGCTCATGGGGGTCACACAGGTAAGCTTTCAATTATAAGCAATGATGAATAGTACTAGTTCATTCATTCTGATTAAACCGACCCTTGGGGGCTACAGACACAATTATTAAATACCTGGTTTAACTCAGATGGTGCAAGCTGGATATTGAAGGATTCTATCAAGGATGCTATTTATATTCAGGGCTATTCTAAGTCTACAGCGTATTTGATCCTATCATACACATTAGACTTGGGGGCTGACAAGATATGCATAATTCATTAAAGAAGTTCATACCTCATATTTTTGATGCATCTGCTTCACCATGTCAACTTCAAGGTCACGGCTCCTGTGCACTTGGTGGAGATAACTAGATAATACTTCATTAATGCTCAATTGAGAGTAGTTAGCAGTATCAAATTTCACTTTTCGCTTCTCAACATATTCTTCTTTGGCGGAGTGTTTGGCCAAGACAGTAGGTCTTCACGGCTCTCTGAAGCCGGTGCTAGAGATCATCACGTCATCGGCATGTGTTCCAGCCGGTTTAAATGGGCTTGATGATTTAGTATTCAAATGATTGCTGTTTGTTTGTTCAACGGAAGGGTCAGGAATTTCTGGTGGAACATCATGAATAGGTTTTTCTGCTTGTGGCGCCGAGGTGTCGGACGCTGGAATTGTTTGCTCCGGTTCAGGAATTTTGGGGTCTTCAGTCGGCTTTATCACCTTTGCCTTCTTGCTAGGCTTGGCCTTTCCACTACATGGGTCATGAGAGGTCGGTGCAAATATAAAGGAGCATAAGGAGATAGAGATTGGAGAAATTGTTATTAACCAGGAGCAGTCTTGAAAGCCGGCAACTGGGTCTATGATGAGCCGCCGGAAGAGGAGCGAGAAGTTTCCTGATAGTTTGAATCGAAAGAATTAAATGGCTGGCGAATGAGACCCGCCAGAGGATAAAAAGAGTTTAAATTTGGGATGACCTCATTTCGACGTTTCCTTGGACCTGTAGTATTTGGTAAACCGGAAGATAATTCTTCACCTCCGCTGGTCCGAGTCTGTCGCTGGCTCTCGTGCTTCTGTTACTTCAAAAGAAAGTGAGGATCCAGATGAGCTAAGGGGTGTGAAAAGCTTACTTTCCGGGTTACTCTTCGAATTTTCTATCTTGGCAAAGGCTTGGAGTCGGAGGAAATGATATTTACCTCTTCCTCGACCGCTTGACTGGCCCCCGTGTCATCCTGATGATAATCAATGTCAATAAGATAGTTGAAAAAGGAGCCAAGGGAATCAAGAGCTACCTCCGACTCAGAGCTGTCGTCCAGTTCAAACAACTTGGAAGTACTTGATTTCTTCTTATTTTTCTTGACGGCTTTCTTGGCGGCTTTTTTGGCAGCCCTAGCCTTTTTGGCAGCTTCATGGTCATGTTTCTTTTTCCAAAAATCAGATTTAGCCTGTGAAAATCATCAAAGTGGAGTTAATAGAATATTGGAGTGATGAAGGTAAAAGTAAGTAATTTAAAGACTCACTTCTGGTGGCGGGTTAAGTTTGCAGAAAGGGTTTAGACCCACTTTGCTGCAACCTTCCGAATCTTCATTCAGAAGGGTCTTTGTCATTTCATCGATTGTTTCTTCAGTTAAACGCACAGAGCTGTGGCATAGTGGATCCTTTATACCACCCGTGTAAGTACACATTAAGCCGGATCGATGATTCAAGGGTATGATTCGCCAAGAAACCCAGCACCGAACCAAGTCTATGCCAGTTAACCCATTTCCCAGCAGAGCCTTGACCTTTGCAATGGTGGGGGCAAGCTTTTCATGTTTAGTAGCAGTAAGCTTTTTAGGAAGACGATGTTTTGGGTCAAGACACTGGACACGATAACCTGGCAGTGGATTCTCGTCAGTCGGAGAGGTATCTTTGCAATAAAACTGTCGTGGAATTGTCATGGCAGATGTCCTAGTGAAAGAACTTAGTCGTGGAGCCATCGCAACTAGGAAGCTTAAAGGGATTAATGGGGACAAAGGAAACGTGGTTTATACTGGTTCGGCCCCTTACGGTGAAGGTAAAAGCCTACGATCCAGTTTTGAGTGGGATTGCTTATGTCTCGATTACCAGGGAGCGAAATGGCTTGATCTAGCTCTCGATCTAATGTTACTTGCCTTGAACCGCCGTCGGGTCGTCCCTTTATATACAGAGGTCGACGCCCCACGGCTCTCAGAGTCTCGTCCGGTTCATAAACAGTGTCCGGCTCGGTCTCTAACTATTCTTGCCTTACAATACAAGTCATGTACATATGGCGGTTTATCTCTACGGGCCTCAAGTCGCCTCTGGGCTTTGGGCCCTTACTGAACCGCCATCTGCAACCTTGATCTTTGGCTTCAAGAGTATTCATAGGTATAACCTGGCCCCTCCTGGGCGGGTCGTACCTAATAGTTATATCCCCGACATTAGCCCTAGATTGATTTGAACTAGTTCATGTCAATCTTCGACACTTAAGAAAAATCTTTTGCTCTTTACTTATGAAATTTTTGTAACCCGCCATGACGTCATCCTTTGGATTTGTGGTAACCCGCCATGCCGTCACCTGCCATAAATGCATGTTTTTTCCAACATATCTCAATTGATCTTTTACCTTAATGACCATTCTGAAAATCAAGGCGTCCTTGCGGCTGGATAACTATGTCTTTGGCCTCCTCATTTTTCGCGCCCACTCATCAGTCTTCCCTTATAAATAGGCACGACTAGGTCTCTTCTCATTCTCCCCTTTCCTCGTCTTCTTCCTCTCGCAACCCTACTGCTTCTCGAGCTCCGCCGCCACCGCCACGCACCTTTCCTTCCTCGACCTTGGCCGCTGCATCGGCCTGAATCAGTCCAGAGAACGGCGGCGACCCTCCGCAACAGATCTGCCGCTGCAAGTTTTCACCTGTCTGCACCTTAGATACACATTAGGGTTTGCGAGTTCCTCTGTACTCTCTATTGTTCATCACGGGTTCTTCGTAGTTTCTCCATCGCTGCCTCTTTTCATCTAAAAGAAGTATGAAACTCATGCAGTACCTGTTTCGCATCCATTTCAGATACTAGCAGATCCCTTTTTCTTGTACAAATGCCTCTTTAGAACTGACGAACTCCTCTATTCTTCGTTTTTAGGTCTAGAACATTTTCTTTTCTGAGCAGCCGTTTGATCCAAAATAATAGCTGCAACTTGTGAAACGTGTTTATGCAGCACTTAGGCAAAAACCTGTATTTGTTAGATCCACCTAGCCATGGCGACTCTCATCACCGGCTTAAAAGGCAATGCTCAATTGATAATCTTGACCTCCCATGGCGGCTTATAAGCCGCCATCTTGAATATGCACTGTAATATTTTTCTCCGGCTTAAATTTGAACCGGAAATTTTTACTCTTTCTTAGGATTTCATCACAATGGCACCGAAAGCACCCACTTCAAGCAACTGGGTCAAATCCATCGTCACAGATAGTACGTTGGATGACTTTGTTAAGACCAGCTATCTGCTGAACAAGGAAGTGATGTCCTATCGTGCTCCTGACCCGACAGAGGAAATTCCTCAGCCCAAAGCGGGGGAGGTCATCGTTTTCACTGACCATATGAACCGGAGTTTTTCACCACCGGCTCAAAATTCTTCAGGGACGTCCTACACTTCTTTGACCTCCGTCCTCAAGACATCGGACCCAATTCCGTGTCTAACATTTGCAATTTCCAAGTGTTCAGTGAAGTATATCTTGGAGAAGAACCCAACATACTACTCTTTAGAGAGTTAGTTTACTTGAACCGCTAGAATGAGTGTGCCAACGGCCAAAGCTTGGAACTTGGTGGTGTCTCAATCCAACGTTGGAGAGACATAATTTTTCCTTATGGAAACCCACCGAGTCACCCCAAAGACTAGAACCAGACATGGTTCTATTGTCAAGACACTTCTCCATCTGATGAGAATCCTCTGCCCGGCTTTCGTGCGCTGCGTCTGGAGTCCAAACATCCACTTCCTGACAAGATAACAGCCGCCGAACGCAAGATGCTCGCCCCTACCCTGGCTAAGATCAAGGCTCTTCTGGGGAACGGGCTAAATGGCATCGATTTAGTCCGGGTTTGGCTCACGTGGCGGGTTATTCCATTGAGCCGCTGCCCCGGCCTGATGTGCACCTACACAGGCAAGAAAGATGATCCTCTGTGGCACAGCCCTGATGACTTGCCTGAAGATGTCATCAACGATATGACGAAGTCACTTTTGAATGAGAGCCTAGCATATTGTGTTAAGGTGGGCTTAAGCCCCTTCTGCGAAGCTAACCCGGCTCTAGCGGTAAGCCGCCCATCTAAATAAATTATCTTCATTTTTTGATGTTTTTATCTATCCTCATACGTTTGCTAATTTTCACAGGCTGGTGACAAATTTTGGAAGGTTAAATATGATCATGAAGCTGCGAAGAAGACCAGGAAGGCCAAGAGAGCCGCCAGGAAAGAGGCTTCAAAGAAGAAGGGCAAGAAGGCCACCGCCTCTGACTTTTTTTGGCTAGAAGATTCTTCTGAGTCGGAGGTAGCCCTTGACTCTCTTGGATCCTTTTTTAACCATCTTATTGACACTGATTATCAGTAGGAGGACACAGGAACAATTCATGGCAAGGATGAAGAGGTAACTATCATTTCCTCCGACTCCGAGCGTTTGCCAAGAAAGAAAACCCGAAGAGTAACCCGGAAAGTAAGATTTTCACATCCCTTAGCTTATCAAGATCCTCAATTTCTTTTGAAGCGACATATTCACGAGAGCCAGAGGCAGACTTGGACCAGCAAGGATGCGGAGCTCTCCTTCGGCTTACCGAATACCCGAAGGAAGCACCGGAACAAGGTCACCTCTGATTTAAATCTCTTTTATCCTTTGGCGGGTCTCACTCATCAACCACTCAATTCTTCTGACTCAGATTATCAGGAAACTTCTCCTTCCTCCGGCGACTCAATGCAGTCCAATTTGCCGGCTTTCAAGACCGCTCCAGGGTAATGATAACCTGCTTATGTTGTGTTTGTCTTAATTCATTGTATTTGCGCTGACCGTTTGACCTTATGCAGCGGAAAGCAAAGCCTAGCAAAAAGGTGAAGAAGAACAAGCCGGCCGAAGCACCAATTTTCAACGAGCCGGAACTTGGAACGACCGCACCTGAAACCTCAACCCATGAGTTGCCACCTGAGCCAGCACATGACACGCCCACGCCAATTGCTGACCCGCCTGCCGAGTGAGCCGCCGATGGCTCTGAAAACCCGAAAGTCCCTAGCCCGGTCAGAACGGATGATCCTCAAGACTGTGTTGTCGAGATCACCAAGACCAGCTTTGCTAAGCCGGGGAGGCCAACCGTGCTGGCCAAGTGTTCTGCCAAGGAGGAGCTTCTGGAATGCCACCGGGTCAAGCTTGACGTTGCTGATTATACTCTTATGATTAATATGTTGTAGACTTAGAAACAAACTTAGTGACATTAGTAATATATTTGTATAAAATATGTAAGAAATCCAGCTTACTCCGTAGTCCCCAAGGGGCGGCTTAATCAGTATGGTTGAGTCGGTCCTTCATATGATTGTATAGAATAAAGTACTTGAAAAGCTTGAACAACAATATGCATTAGCCCCCAAGTGCCAAGTACTCTTGCTTGCAAAGTGCTTGGGACTTACTGTCATGAACCGCCATTTTAAGTAAAATTCTTCGGTAGACATTAGCCCCCAAGTGCCAAGTGTTGTTGCTTGCAAATGGCTTGGTACTTAATATTGCATCATGACAGTCCTGATTTTGACCCCGTATTTGTACATGCCACCACTAGTCAACTTGAATCAGAAGTATCTGATTTGAAGAACCGCCTTGAAGCCCAAGAGACGGAAACCCAAAGAGCCGACTCCAAGTTTAAATTCAGCATTTCTGAACAAGAGAAACTGAAGAAAGACTTTGAAATGGAGAAAAAGGCCTGGGCTGATGAAAAAACTGCTTTGATCAATCGTGCTGAGAAGGCGGAGGCGGCTCTTGAAGAGATGACCGGTGAATTATCTGGTTAAAACGCCATGTCTCTCAGATGGTCTCAGCCATCTTTGGTAAGTTGCCCTGCAAGTGTCAAATATTTGAATCTTTCTAGTAATCATATAACCTGTCATTAACTCACCTGACATTGTTTTATGTAGGCCCCAAGAGTTCAAATCTGAATCAGGACATGCTGATAAAGCTGAAGGTGGTTTGCACATTGGTGGAACAACTCTACATCGGGTCTCAGTGTGCCTTAGCCACAGTAGCCCTATCGAATGAAGTGCCTACCCTCCTGGCGGATGTATTAAGGAAGCTTTCTGTGCAGCCCCAGCGGTTCACCGAGCTAAGGCAATCATCTGCAAGAGCCGGAGCTATGGCTGCTTTAAGCCAGGCCAAAGCTTGGTTGCCGGAGTTAGACCCGGCCGACATCGCCATAGGTTATCCAAGCCTTAAGGAGGATGACACTCCCTTTGAACAGGAGGACTTTGCCACTTGTGTGAAGGAGATACGCCCCGTGGCCACCCTGATAGCCGATGAAGCGGATCTCACAAAGTACCAGCCGGGCTATGACGCGGAGAACCAAAGAATTCCAATGCCACATTACAAAGTGACCAGCCTGACCCCCCCACTCCGTAAGCATACCTTAGCCCCTGAAGTTGACCCGTCCGGACTAATTGATGATGAAGCCGAATTTGAAGCTTTGAATGGTAGTGACTGGTCAACATCAACCTTCCAGGAAAGGGAATAGGGCGAAGAAACGGAGAGGACTGACCCGGATGCTTCAGGTCAACACGAGAATTAATCCGCCAGGCGACTCATACCTGTGATGTGCTTTGAGAAACAATATTAACCATTCAGACTTGGGGAGTCATGTAATAGAGTAGAAATAACTTTGCTTTGTCGTGCCATCGTGCATGTGTTAGTGCTCAATACTACTAAGCTGCCATCTTATGTTCACCCGTGTTATACTTATCATCTTTTTTCCTTAAGCTTGACCAAGTCTTTTAACTGTCCTGCACACAGAAATAGATCACAAGATCCCTTAGCGGCTTGCCGCAAGGCGGGTTACAATACCTTGATGTATAACCATTAAGATGGAAAGAGAATCACAGATAAGCCTCTTGTGACATATAATTTTGAAACACAACTATAATATAATACCTGTGACCTTTTGATTTGTAGTGCCTATTTATATGACCCGAACAGTAAGGGTGATAACCCAACCTTTGAAAACCAGCACTTCCAAATATATGATGATTCTCATCTGTTGGCGACTTATCATCCAATATCAAGCCGGGTTAAATTTAATCACACTTGCACTTAAATCTTTGAACAAAAAGTCTCAAGTCAAAATAAAGGCTGCTTTCAAATAAAACTTAAACCAAATAAGAAGAAACAATCAAGGCTTCTGATTCGAATACGAAAAGTAAACCTTTCCAAAGGGGTTGAGCTAGGATTCGAATACGATCATGTAGCCCCGAGTGGCTTTGGTGTTGCGCCGATCAAGAGGGTACCGACAGCTATGTTTTCTTTGGTTCGAATATGACCTATGTTTGAACAGGAAGCCCCCTAATGACCTTGAGAGTTTTTTAACGACTCTGATTCCAATACAATCAAAGTCGGTTTCCAAAAGGGGTTGAGCTATGATTCGAATATGATCAAGATGCCCCCTAGTGAGCTCGGTAGTGTGTCGATCAAGAGGGTACCAACAGCTATGTTCTCTTTGGTTCGAATACGACCTATGTTTGAACAGGAAGACCCTAGTGATCATAAGGTTTAGCGGCTAGATTGGAATACGATCATGAGCCGGATCAAGAGGGTTAAGCTAGATTTGAATACGATCAGCCCCCAAGTAATCATTTGAAATGACAATAACAAAGACATATTACCTTTGAGGATGAAAAAGGACAGAGGTCCTGCTTTATTACTTATCATAATATATACATCGTCAAAATATGTACATCATAAGAGCCGGTGGCTCAAGTGTAGTAAGGTCGAAGATGAGCGATATTCCACGGCCGGCGGGTCTCCTCCTCCGACTTACGTGAATCTTTGCGCTCTCAAACATTGATAAGGTAGTATGACCCATTGTTCAAGTTCTTGATGACCACAAAGGGCCCTCCCCAAGGTGGGGATAACTTGTGTGCATTAGTTTGATCCTCGATGAGACGTAGCACCAAATCACCTTCTTGAAAGGTTCTGGACTTGACCCGACGGCTGTGATAGCGGCGCAGGTCTTGTTGGTAAATCGCCGATCGAGCTGCTGCCAAGTCTGCTTTTCATCTAACAGGTCAAGTGCATCCTGACGCGCTTGTTCATTGTTTGCCTCAACATAAGCCGCCACGTGGGGCGAGTCATGTCGGATGTCACTAGGGAGAACCGCCTTGGCTCCATAAACCATGAAGAAAGGCGTATAACCCGTAGACCTGTTAGGAGTAGTATTGATGCTCCATATCACAGAGGGTAACTCCTCAACCCAACAACTCAGCGTCCGTTGCAAGGGGACCAAAAGTCGGGGCTTGATGCCTTTCAAGATTTCCTGATTGGCTCTCTCAGCTTGACCATTGGATTGGGGGTGAGCTACTGACGAAACATCAAGTCGAATATGCTCATGTTGACAAAATTCTTCCATGGCACCTTTAGACATATTAGTACCATTGTCAGTTATAATATTGTGTGGAAAGCCAAAGCGAAATATCACCTTCTTCATGAACTGAACCGCCGTGGCTGCATCACACTTACTAACTGGCTCTGCCTCAACCCACTTTGTAAACTTGTCAACCGCCACCAAGAGGTGGGTCTTTTTATCTTTGGATCTTTTGAAAGGCCCAACCATGTCAAGCCCCCAGACTGCAAACGGCCAAGTAATTGGAATCATCCTCAACTCTTGAGCCGGCACATGAGCACGTCTCGAGAACTTCTGACAACTGTCAAATTTACTAACTAGATCCTCCGCATTAGCATGAGCCGTCAGCCAATAAAATCCATGACGGAAATCCTTGGCTACAGGGGACTTTGACCCGGCATGATGGCCACAGTCCCCTTCATGAATCTCATGAAGAATTTCTTGACCTTCCTCAGGAGAAACACAATGCTAAAACGCCCCAGTGACACTGCGATGATGCAACTTGCCATTGGCAATTGTTATTGACTTAGACCGCCGGGTTATCTGCCTGGCCAAGGTTTCATCCTCAGGCAACTCACACCGGGTTATGTAAGCCAAGTATGGCACTATCCAATCTGGGGTGAGGTGAAGAGCCGCCACCAATTGTGCTTCCGGGTCAGGAACAACCAAGTCTTCCTCTGTAGGTAACTTGACAGAAGGGTTATGCAGAATATCCAAGAAAGTATTAGGCGGCACCGGCTTACGCTGAGAGCCCAGCCCACTTGGTAACCCTTGAAATGTCCAGCAATGGCATCAACTTCACGGCGATAAGCTGCCATGAGAGGATCCTTGGAATCCCACTTGCCTGATACTTGTTGAGCCACCAAATCTGAGTCGCCAAAACACCTTACCCGGCTTAAACTCATCTCCTTAGCCATCCGAAGACCATGGAGTAAGGCCTCATACTCAGCTGCATTGTTAGTACAGGTAAACATCAACCATAGCACATAACAAAATTTGTCACCTCGAGGGGAAGCTAGAACAACTCTAGCCCCCGAGCCCTCCAATTGTCTGGACCCATCAAAGTGAATAGTCCAATACATGTTGTCTAGCTTCTCTTCAGGCATCTGCAGTTCTGTCCAATCGTTGATGAAGTCCACCAGTACCTGAGACTTGATAGCAGTGCGTGGCACATACTTGAAACCATGAGGCCCAAGTTCAATGGCCCACTTGGCGACTCGTCCTGTGGCCTCTCTATTTTGGATGATATGTCCTAAAGGAGCAGAACTGACCACGGTGATGGGATGACCCAGAAAATATTGCTTAAGCTTCCAGCATGCCATAAACACCCCATAAACAAGCTTCTGCCAATGTGGATACCTTTGCTTGGATTCAATAAGTACCTCACTGATGTAATAAACCGGCCGTTGAACCGGATGCTCCTTACCAGCCTCCTTGCATCCCACCATAATGGCTACACTGACGGCACGTGTGTTAGCAGCCACATATAACAATAAGGGCTCTTTATCAATGGGAGTAGCAAGGAATGGTGGCTCAGCAAGCTGTCTCTTCAAGTCTTAAAAGGCAGCATTAGCAGCATCACTCCAAACGAAGTCGTCTGCCTTCGTCATCATCTGATACAGTGGTATGACCTTCTCACCTGACCGGCTTATGAACCGGCTTAAAGCAGCAATACGACCCGCCAAATGCTGAACATCATTGATACATGTCGGTTTAGCCAAAGAAGTGATTGCCTTGATCTTCTCCGGGTTAGCCTCAATGCCCCTATTGGAAACCAGAAAACCCAAAAGTTTGCCTGCAGGCACACCAAAAACACACTTGGCTGGGTTAAGCATCATCTTGTAGACCCGAAGATTATCAAAGGTCTCCTTCAGGTCATCTATCAAGGTCTCCTTCTCTCTAGATTTGACCACAATGTCGTCCACATAAGCATGAACATTACGCCCAATCTGATTGTGAAGACAGTTCTGCACACGTTGCTGATAAGTCGCCTGGGCACTCTTAAGCCCAAAAGACATAGACACATAGTAGAAGGCTCCAAATGGAGTAATAAAAGTCGTCTTCTCCTGGTCCTTAACTGCCATCTTGATCTGATGATAACCAGAGTAAGCATCCAAAAAGCTCAAACGCTCACAACCCGCTGTAGCATCAATGATTTGATCAATACGAGGGAGAGCGAAGGGATCAGCCAGACAAGCTTTGTTTAAGTCCATGTAATCCACAGACATACGCCAAGTGTTGTTCTTCTTAAGCACAAGCCCCGGGTTAGCCAACCACTCTGGATGAAAAACTTCAATAATGAACCCGGCCGCCAAGAGCCGGGCCACTTCCTCGCCAATGGCCTTACGCCTCTCTTCATTGAATCGCCGAAGAAACTGCTTGACCGGCTTAAACTTTGGATCAATATTTAAAGTGTGCTCAACGAGTTCCCTCGGTACACCCGGCATGTCAGAAGGCTTCCATGCAAAGATGTCCCGGTTCTCACGGATGAACTCGACGAGTGCACTTTCCTATTTGGGATCCAGATTGGCACTGATACTGAACTGCTTAGATGAGTCGCCTGGAACAAAATCAACAAGCTTAGTGTCATCGGCGGACTTAAACTTCATTACCGGCTCATTCTCTGTGGTTGTTTTTTCAAAGACATCATGTCCGCCGGGTCAACATTGTCCTTGTAGAACTTCAACTCCTCTGTCGCACAAACAGATTCAGCGTAAGCAGCATCACCTTCCTCACATTCCAAAGCTATCTTCCGACTCCCATGTACTGTGATGGTGCCCTTATGACCCGACATCTTGAGCTGCAAATAAACATAACACGGCCGTGCCATGAACTTGGCATAAGTCGGCCGTCCAAACAAGGCGTGATACGGACTCTTGATTTTGACCACTTCAAAAGTTTGCTTCTTAGCCCTAGAATCATGCTCATCTCCAAAAACCACTTCTAGCTCGATCTTACCCACTGGGTATGCTGATTTACCAGGGGCCACTCCGTGAAAAACAATGTTGGAAGTCTTGAGATTTTTATCAGTCAAACCCATGCGACGAAAAGTCTCATAACAGAGGATGTTGGTGCTACTGCCTCCATCCATGAGTACCTTAGTGAACTTATATCCACCAACCTGAGGGGCCACCACAAGGCCAAGTGACCCAGATTGTCAACCCGGGGAGGGTGATCTTCCCTACTCCACAGAATAGGCTGCTCAGACCATCTTAAATAACGAGGAACAACTGGCTCAACAGCGTTCATGGCCCTCTTTTGAAGCTTCTGGTCCCGCTTGCACAAACTGGTGGTAAACACATGATATTGTCCACTATTCAGCTGCTTTGGATGGCTCTGGTATCCACCCTGCTGCTGCTGCTGACCTCCCTGGCCGGATTGCTGATTATAACCACCTTGATTACCCTAAGAGTTTTGAAAATTGGAATTTGAACCGCCGCGTGGGCCATGAAAGCCGCTGCTACCTGAGCTGCCGCCTGACCCATGATTACCGTCATACATGCTGGAATTCTTGAAATCCTTCATGATCGTGCAGTCCTTCCATAGGTGAGTGGCCGGCTTCTGTGGGGTGCCGTGTCTCAGACAGGGCTCATTCAGTAACTTCTCAGGCATGGGGCTTAACCCGCCGGACCGAGGAGGTGGTCTCCCCTTGCGTCGCTGATTGTTGCCCTGCGCATTGGTGTTAGACACAAACTCCAAGCTACCATCAGCCTTACGTTTATTATTACCTCCTTGATTTGCCGGGTTATGCTGAGGACCCTTGGCATTGCCGTTCTTCTTTCCCTTCCCTGTCTTCTCATCATCAGACTCGGGATCCTTGGTACTATCAGAATCGGCTTATTTGACTAGAGCCGCCATCAGCTGGCCCATGTCATTATAATCGCGCTTGAGCCGCCCCAGCTTCATCTTTAGAGGTGCAAAACGGCAATTTTTCTCCAACATTAAGACTGCAGAGCCGACATCCATCTTGTCAGACGAATGTATTATGGCCTTGACCCGGCGCACCTAATGGGTTGTGGACTCACCCTCCTCTTGCTTAAAATTAGTCAAATCCACAATTGACATGGGCTGCTAGCAAGTATCTTTGAAGTTCTGAATGAATCGGGTTTTTAACTCTGCCCATGAACCGATGGAATTAGGCAACAGCCCCTTCAACCAAGTGCGGGCCGTCCCATCCAACATCATGGTGAAGTACTTGGCCATCGCAGCGTCACTGACCTCTAGTAACTCCATAGCCATCTTGTAGCTTTCAATCCATGCCCTAGGTTGTAAGTCGGCCGTATAGTTAGGCACCTTTCGAGGCCCTTTGAAATCCTTGGGTAGACGCTCGTTACGTAGAGACGGCACCAGACAAGGGACACCTCCGATCCTAGTGGTCACGTCTGCCTCAATAGAGGTCGTCGGGTAAACCAGAAAAGGCTGGTAAGCCGCCCGCTGAGCCGCCTGCTCAGCCATCTGCTGAGCCTCTTGACGTATTCTATCCTGATCAACCAAGCTAAGAGCTCCACCACGCGCCGGGTCATGCCCGCCCGGCTGGTCACGGCGCCGGGCGTTGCTTGAAACGGCCGCTGAATCCATGTGCCTTCTATAACTCGGGCTTCGGCTTGGACGAGGGGTTGAATGAATCCTATCCCGGCTATACAAGTACGCCTCCTATTGTGCTAAAGCCGTCTGAAGAAGTTCTCTGGCTCTGCGAGTTTCAACCGTCGTCGGAGAGTCGCCCTCCACCAGGAGAGCCGCCAATCTGCCGCCGCGGCGATCATGTTTTCCAAGGGGTTAGAATAATGACCCGATGGTGTTGGTACATACTGAGGCGAAGCAGTATTCATCCGGGGTGGCTCCATCGTACGCGGCTGAACCAGCGCCCCAACCCCGGGTGTTGCGACCCGGTCTATCTCCGGCGGGTTACTGGGCCCTGCACCGGGTGTATGGAAAAGGTTTCGGGGATCGTAAACTGGAGGCAATCGAGATTGAGTCTTCTGGTATCTTATCCTCATGACCTCATTGGATGCATTCTGATCCATCGTGAGCCGGAAAGCCTGAGCCTGAGCGTCCAGAGCCGCCCGCTCTGCAGTCATTCGGACATCTTCTGCTGCCAGGTTCTCCTTAGCCTGCACTATATCTTGTTTTAACTGTGCCACTTCCACATCATGTTGAGCTTGATCCGCCGGGTTGACCGCAGTGGATAACAGAGCAGTCATCTTATCCATGAGATCCATCAGGACCTGAGCCGACGGGCGCACAGGGCCTCCTGCCCCGACTACCGTTGACCCGAAGGTTATCGCTGCCCCAGTCATAGAATTTTGAATGGGCTGCATGCCAGCCATGAAGATCCCAATTCTGCTCGGCGGCTCAAGGAGGTACGGAATACTGCTGCCATTGGAACAGCCCCCAAGCGCGCCGTCTTGCAATTGATACAATGAACCCATCTCACCTGTGGACGACTCACCATCAGAGTAGATGTCCGCCTCACCGGCCGACACAGATCCATCAGGAAGTTCCCCTCCGTGGATGCACCCCACGAAGGCACGCTTCACAGCAGGCTGAGCACGGGCGGGTCTCGCACGTTGAGCCGTCTCGACGAGGTCGGTGCAGATGTCCAGCTCAGGGCCCGGCTCGCCGATCTTGCCGATGAAGATGTGGATTCGGCCGAAGGGGACCCGGTACCCGTACTCGATTGAGCCGGCGTCGGGGCCCCAGCCTGCGTCGTCGATGTAGAGCTTGCCGCGACGACTCTTAGTCATCTGGCCCACAGCGTATCCCTTGAGCCCTTCGAAGCTGCCCTTCAAGAACTCAAATCCATCGTGCGCTAGCCCCATGGTGGGCGCCAACTGTCGTGGAATTGTCATGGCAGATGTCCTAGTGAAAGGACTTAGTCATGGAGCCATCGCAACTAGGAAGCTTAAAGGGGTTAATCGGGACAAAGGACATGGGGTTTATACTGGTTTGGCCCCTTACGGTGAAGGTAAAAGCCTACGATCCAGTTTTGAGTGGGATTGCTTATGTCTCAATTACCAGGGAGCGAAATGGCTTGACCTAGCTCTCAATCTGATGTTACTTGCCTTGAACCGCTGCCGGGTCATCCCTTTGTATACAGAGGTCGACGCCCCGCGGCTCTCAGAGTCCCGGCCGGTTCATAAACTGTGTCCAGCTCGGTCTCTAACTATTCTTGCCTTACAATACAAGTCATGCACATATGGAGGTTTATCTCTATGGGCCTTAAATCGCCTCTGGGCTTTGGGCCCTTACTGAACCGCCATCTTCAACCTTGATCTTGGGCTTCAAGAGTATTCATAGGTATGACCCGACCCCTCCTAGGCGGGTCATACCTAACAGTTATATCCCCAACAAAAACCATGTCTGGTTCCAATCTTTGGGGTGACTCGGCAAGCAAGCATAGGGGAAGATAGCATCTCTTCTTCATTGAATTGAGATTCCACCAAGTTCCAAGTTGGGTCCATTCGTAAACTCGTTTTGGTGGTTCAAATAAAAAAAATCCCTAAACAGTTCAACACTAGGCTCCTCTTGAAGGTATACTTCACAGAAAACTTGAAAGTTGCAGATGTTTGACACGGAATTGGGTCCGTTGTCTTGAGGATGAAGCTGAAAGAAGTGTAGAAAATCTCAGAAAAATTTCGAACCGGGCGGTGAAAAGCCCCGATTCTTGTGATCGGTAAAGACAATGACCTCATCATCCTTTGGATAAGGTCTTTCTTCTTCTGGATTGGGCGCGCGCCAATGGATGCCATTTTTTGCTGGTAAATAGCCGGTGTTGACAAAGTCTTTGAGTGTGCTCTCAGTGACAATGGAGGGAACCCAATTACATGAAGTGACTGTCTTCGGCGGCATTGTGAAAATAGAAGCCTAAAAGAAAGAACAACTTTTCCGGTCTAAGTTGATTCATTAAGCCAAAAGTAAAATGCTACAGTATATATTCAGAGTGGCGGATTAACAGGGCCTAATGATATATGGCTAGTGATAACCGGTGATGTAAGCCGCCATGACCAGATTGATATCTATCAAGAGTGAAATCTGCTAAGTGATGAATAAACAGGTGTTACAGACTGGAGCAGGTGATTTGGATCTAGCACTGTGTGGAAAAAAGAAAATAAATCAAAACCTAAATATTGCAGCAGCAGAGAAACTAGCACACGGGCAAGATTTCTGCATCTAAAGGGTATGTTTAGTGATTAACACGAAGGATAGAAACAGGTTCTGCATATTCTAAAGGCCATTTTTCGATCAAAGTAAGGATTAAACAGAAGTGTGATGAAGAACAATGATGAACTGGTCAGAACTGTAGAAACCCCAATGGAGATCTATGGTGGAGAAGATAATGTGCTTACTGGATCCGATGAGCATTGAAGAGGCGCCGCAGTTTCTCTGGTCCCGTTCAGGTCGATGCAGCGGCCGAGGTCGAGGAAGACGATGAGCTTCACGGCGGTGGCAGTGCTCAGGCGTGCAGATGCGCTGCGGAGAGAGGTGGAAGACGAGAAGGAAAAGAGGGGGAAATGAAAGGAGGGCTGCTTGACCCTATTTATAAGGAGAAGGGTAATAGGTGGGCGCAAAAAATGAGGAGGCCAAAGAATGATTATCCAGCCGCTCAGACGCCTCGATTTTCAGGATGGTTATTAAAGATAAGGATATGTTAAGATATATTGGGTATTGTGTAATATTAATGACAGGTGACGTCACGGCGGGTGACCACAATCGCAGGAGATGATGTCATGGCGGGTTATGAGATCTCGCAAGAATAAAGAAGGAAGGATTTTTCTAAAGTGTTGAAGATTGACATGAGCGAGTTCAAATCAATCCGGGGCCTAATGTTGGGGATATGACTGTTGGGTATGACCCGCCCAGGAGGGGCCGAGTTATACCTACGGCGGTTCATCAATACAAAGCCCATGAAGATGTCGAAGATGGCGGTCCATGAAGCAAGGGCCTAAAGCCCAAGGGTGACTTAAGGCCCATAGGGGTAAACCGCCATATGTGTATGGCTTATATTGTAAGGCAAGTATATTTAGTCACTGAGCCGGACATGTTATCTATGAGCCGGCTCGGGACTCCGTGAGCCGCTGGGCATCAACCTGTGTATATAAAGGGACGACCCGGCGGTGGTTCAGGGCAAGAAAGAAGATATCGAAAGCTAGGTCAAGCGTATTCGCTCCCTGGTAACTGAGACATAAGCAATACCACCTCAAACTGGATTAGGCCTTTACCTTCACCGCAAGGGGCCGAACCAGTATAAACTCTCTGTGTCCTTTGTCTCGTTTAACCCCTTTAAGCTAACCTAGTTGTGATGGCTCCACGACTAAGTCCTCACACTAGGAAATCTGTCGTGACAATTCCATGACATTATTGGTTATTGACCGGAGAGGTGTCTCGGTCATGTCTACATAGTTCTCGAACCCGTAGGGTCTGCATGCTTAACGTTCGATTATAATATTGTATTATATGAGTTACGTGATTTGGTGACTGAATGCTGTTCGGAGACCCGGATGAGATCATGGACATGACGAGGAGTCTCGAAATGGTCGAGAGGTAAAGATTGATATATAGAATGATAGTATTCGGACACCGGAAGTGTTCCGGAGGGTACATGTACATATCGAGTCACCAAAAGGGGTTCCGGGCACCCTCGGCAAAAGATATGGGCCTAATGGGCCAAGAGGGGAAATGCAACAGCCAGCAAGGGCTGCTGCCCCCCCCCCCATATGGGCCGAACTAGAGGAGAAGGAAAGAGGGGAATAGAGAAGGAAGGGGAGGGGATTCGGCCTCCCCCTTCCTTCCCTCCTCTCTCCTCCTTCCTTCCCTCTCCGGAACTTATGGAAGGGGGAAGGCCGAATTGGGGAGGCGCCCAAGTAGGATTCCTCCTACTTGGGGAACCCCATTGCTGCTCCCCTCCCACTCCCACCTATATATACATGGGGAGGGGGAGCCTAGAACACAGACCAACATCTGTAAGCCGTGTGCGGCGCCTCCCTCCACAGATTACACCCTCGATCATATTCTCGTAGTGCTTAGGCGAATCCCTGTGCGGATCACTTCACCATCACCGTCACAATGCTGTCGTGCTAACGGAACTCATCTACTTCCTTGACACTTTGCTGGATCAAGAGTTCGAGGGACGTCATCAAGCTAAATGTGTGGAGGACATGGAGGTGTCGTACGTGCAGTGCTTGATCGGTCGGAATGAGAAGAAGTTCGATTATATCAACCGTGTTGTCAAACGCTTCCGCTTTCAGTCTACGAGGGTACATAGACACACTCTCTCCTCATTGCTATGCATCTCCTAGATAGATCTTGCGTGAGCGTAGGAATTTTTTTGAAACTACTGCGATAAGTCTATGACTTCACTTTCTCAACCTTAGAATCAGTGAAGGGCGAGTCAAGGTGCGATAAGTCTCGATGAGTAAATGAGTGGCGTCTAGGTTGATGGACCGGGTGCATGCCGGTGCTTCCGCCAACAGCTGGTCATAGAAGTCATCCACCATCATAGCAAGTTCATTGTGATTCGAGGCGATGATGCTGCCATACCGTAGCGATGTGATCGTGTTCCTCCGTTGGCGATGGCGGGCATGGGGATGGAATATTCGGTGTTTGCATCGCCATCTCAAAGGAAGAGGAGCCCGAAGTGTTGCCGTGCGATAGATCTCTCTAGGGAGCATAAGCCAAGAAGCTTATGCTTCAACAACTTGCGTAGGCCGTGCTCCTGGGTAGTGAGTGGCCTCGTGTCCATATCAAGGCGCATGATCACCTCTAACGCAATGTCAATTTGGAGCTTGGTATTTCCTATCCACTTGTCGCTCCACTTCTTCAAAGCTTTAGCCGTAGCTCTAAGCTTGCGGTCGAGTGCCACAAATGGGTTCCCTACCGCAGAGGCCGATGACCACGCCTCTTTAACTATGTCCAGGAAGTCGTCCACCTTCATCCAAAAGGCCTCAAACCTGAATCTTCACCCCATTGTCAGCTCCACATTGAGATCAAGGACCATAGGGCAGTGGTCGGACACCGCAGAGCCTAGAGCCAAGAGGAAGCTCGTTGGGTACATGTCCTCCCATGAGTTCGTACAGAAAGTGTGGTCAATCTTTTCTTGGGTTGCTCGAGCTCACTCATTTGACCATGTGTGTCGTCTTCCGTTGAGGTAGAGCTCCTTTAGCTCAAGGAGGTTCAACTTGGTACGGAAACTTGCCATCATTTGCCGGTTCATCAAGTTGTTATTCTTGTCCTCTGGGTTTACTAAAAGGTTGAAGTCTCCCATGACCAACCACGGTCCAGCGTGCAAGTCTTGGATGTCCACGAGATCTTGGAGCAAAGCTGTCTTCTCAATGTATGTCTGCGGTCCATAGACGCCCTGATCCACCATTCCTGCCCCTCTCAAGGATGAACTAAGGCTGTCAATGTGTTGTCAATGTAGTGCGGGTTGGAGACAGCCACCATGGAGGCGTCCCAAGCCAACAAGATGCCCCCACATGTGACGGTGGCCGTCAAGTAGTAGAAGTTTTCAAATTTATTCCCAAGGCAATGTTTCACAAGATCTAGCATTACAAGCTCCACTTTTGTCTCCTGTAAGCAAACCACGGCAGGGTTGGCTGCCAAAACCAGTTGAGCGATAGTGCATCGACGTGCCAGATTGTTGAGACCCCAGATATTCCACACTAGCATTTTGAGAGGTTGAGCATTCATCTTGATAGCCCACCATAGTTTCGCGATCATGCAGTTAATGCATGATCTCCACCTCCTCACCTTGATCGAACAAAGGTAGGACAGAGGGTTCCCAGCCGAACAAAGTTAAAATGGCCTTGATCTGTTCATCGTTCAGCGGATAAAAAAGACAGACTTATGCAAGGAGGGCCTCGTCAGATATTTGGTCGCCCTCATTTGCTAGGAAAAGTTTCTGGATCAGAACCCCTAGTTGCTTGGTTTCTAGGGATCCCTTCCCCACTCCACGGGCGATCCTGACGCTCCTCCTGGGGTTGGCAACTGGTGCCCTCTTCTGCCGTGGGCGGCGCATGGTTGCAGCTTGCTCTCTACTAGGAGGCCTTGCGAGAAGTGAAGAGACCACGACGGAGAGCTCTTTACGTGAAGTATCTGAGGGGTACAGTGGTTGAATGGTGTGCATGGTGACTCTTCACTCCGGGCCGGACAATTGGCACTAGTTGGGTGGGGGACAAACTAAGCTGGACCCAGTCCCATGCCTGGCCCTACCTCGGGTGTGACTACGAACTCATGTTGACGATGCAGTCCCCATCCTCTGGTAGGTCCACCTCGTCCACCGAGCCAAGTAAAGTGGGGGGCCTATCCTAGTGTGGAGACAGGATGTGGTCGCTGCCCACCGGAGATAGGATCGGCTGTGCAGGCCCCGTGCCATGAATCGGCTGCTCCATGGACCCCACCAGGAATCCTCCCATATGATCCCGAGGGGCCTCCTCGCAGTCCACATGCGTGGATCGCTCCATCTCCAATCGGCTGGGTCGTTGATAACCCACAAGTATAGGGGATCGCAACAGTTTTTGAGGTTAGAGTATTCAACCCAAATTTATTGGTTCGACACAAGGGGAGCCAAAGAATATTCTCAAGTATTGGAAGTTGCGTTGTCAATTCAACCAACCTGAAAGACTTAATATGCAGCAAAGTATTTAGTAGCAAAGTAGTATGGAAGTAACGGTAACGGTGGAAAAAGTAACAGTAGCAGTTTTGTAGTAATTGTAACAGCGGCAACGGTAAAGTAACTAAGCAAAGATCAATATGTGAAAAGCTCGTAGGCATTGGATCAATGATGGATAATTATGTCGGATGCGATTCCTCATGCAATAGTTATAACATAGGGTGACACAGAACTAGCTCCAGTTTATCAATGTAGTGTAGGCATGTATTCCAAATATAGTCATACGTCCTTATGGAAAAGAACTTGCATGACATCTTTTGTCCTACACTCCCGTGGCAGCGGGGTCCTATTGGAAACTAAGGGATATCAAGGCCTCCTTTTAATAGAGTACCGGACCAAAGCATTAACACTTAGTGAATACATGAACTCCTCAAACTACGGTCATCACCAGGAGTGGTCCCGATTATTGTCACTTCGGGGTTGCCGGATCATAACACATAGTAGGTGACTATTTACTTGCAAGATAGGATAAAGAACTCACATATATTTATGAAAACATAATAGGTTCAGATCTGAAATCATGGCACTCGGGCCCTAGTGACAAGCATTAAGCATAACAAAGTCATAGCAACATCAATCTTAGAACATAATGGATACTAGGGATCAAACCCTAACAAAACTAACTCGATTACATGGTAAATCTCATCCAACCCATCACCGTCCAGCAAGCCTATGATGGAATTACTCACGCACGGCGGTGAGCATCATGAAATTGGTGATGGAGGATGGTTGATGATGACGACGGCGACGGATTCCCCTCTCCGGAGCCCCGAACGGTCTTCAGATCAGCCCTCCCGAGAGAGATTAGGGCTTGGCGGCGGCTCCATATCATAAAATGCGATGAATCCTTCTCTCTGATTTTTCTCTCCCCGAACGTGCATATATGGAGTTGGAGTTGAGGTCGGTGGAGCCTCAGGGGGCCCACGAGACTTGGGGGCGTGCCCAGGGGGGCAGGCACGCCCCCACCCTCGTGGACAGGATGTGGGCCCCCTGGTCTTGATTCTTTCGCCAATATTTTTCATTAATTCCAAAATTATTATCCGTGAAGTTTCAGGTCATTCCGAGAACTTTTATTTCTCAACAAAAATAACACCATAGCAATTCTGCTGAAAACAGCATCAGTCCGGGTTATTCCATTCAAATCATGCAAGTTAAAGTCCAAAACAATGGCAAAAGTGTTTGGAAAAGTAGATACGACGGAGACGTATCAACTCCCCCAAGCTTAAACCTTTGCTTGTCCTCAAGCATTTCAGTTGACAAACTGAAAGTGATAAAGAAAAACTTTTACAAACTCTGTTTGCTCTTGTTGTTGCAAATATGTAAAGCCAACATTCAAGTTTTCAGCAAAGATTATGAACTAACCACATTCACAATAACATCTAGGTCTCATATTTACTCATATCAATGGCATAATCAACTAGCGAGCAATAATAATAAATCTTGGATGACAACACTTTCTCAAAACAATCATAATATGACATAACAAGATGGTATCTCGCTAGCCCTTTCTGAGACCGCAAAACATAAATGCAGAGCACCTTTGAAGATCAACGACTGACTGGACATTGTAATTCGTGGTAACAGAGATCCAGTCATAGTTATACTCAATATAAATTAATAGTAATGGATGCAAATGACAGCGGTGCTCTCCAACTGGTGCTTTTTAATAAGAGGATGATGACTCAACATAAAAGTAAATAGATAGGCCCTTCACAGAGGGAAGCAGGGATTTGTAGAGGTGCCAGAGCACGAGTTTTGAAATAGAGATAAATATTTTTTTGGGTGGTATACTTTCATTGTCAACATAACAACCAAGAGATCTCGATATCTTCCATGCTACACACATTATAGGCGGTTCCCAAACAGAATGGTAAAGTTTATACTCCCCCACCACCAACAAGCATCAATCCATGGCTTGCCCGAAACAATGAGTGCCTCCAACTAACAACAATCCTGGGGGAGTTTTGTTTGCAATTATTTTGATTTGAGCATGGGACTGGGCATCCCGGTTACCGGCCATTTTCTCGTGAGTGAGGAGCGGAGTCCACTCCTCGTGAGAATACCCCACCTAGCATGGAAGATATAGACAACCCTAGTTGATACATGAGTTGTTCGAGCATACAAAACCAAATTTTATTTGAAGGTTTAGAGTTTGGCACATACAAATTTACTTGGAACGACAGGTAAATACTGCATATAGGAAGGTATGGTGGACTCATATGGAATAACTTTGGGGTTTATGGAAGTGGATGCGCAAGCAGTATTCCTGCTTAGTACTAGTGAAGGCTAGAAAGAGACTGGGAAGCGGCCAACTACAGAGCGACAATAGTCATGAACATGCATTAAAATTAATCAACACTGAGTGCAAGCATGAGTAGGATATAATTCACCATGAACATAAATATCGTGGAGGCTATGTTGATTTTGTTTCAACTACATGCGTGAACATGTGCCAAGTCAAGCCACTGGAATCATTCAAAGGAGGATACCACCCTATCATACCACATCACAACCATTTTAATAGCATGTTGGCACACAAGGTAAACCATTATAAACACCTAGCTAATTAAGCATGGCATGAGCAACTCTAATCTCTAATTGTCATTATGAACATGTTTCATTCATAATAGGCTGAATCAGCAATGATGAACTAAGCATATTTACAAAAACAAGATAGGTCGAGTTCATACCAGCTTCTCTCATCTCAGTCAGTCCATCATATATCGTCATTATTGCCTTTCACTTTGCACGACCAAACAGTGTGGATAATAATAATAGTGCACGGATAGTACAAGAAGAAAGCTTAGAAAAGAGAATAAACTAGCATGGGTAGTACAATGAAAAAGTATGAGCACCAACAACTAGAATGAGTGTGTGAACATGAATGTAATGTCAGTGTGAAATACGTACTCCGCCAAGCTTAGGCTTTTGGCCTAAGTTGGTCTATGCCCACGGATGGCCTGGCGGATATCCAAAGTTATAACTGGGGTCGTACTGAGATGAAGCCGCTACCGCCTGACGAGCTGCAGCTTGGAGGCGAGCCACCTCCATCCTCCTTTCATACTCGTTCGCCTCCTCCCTAGTTATAACATATCTCCTTTTTGCCTGAAAGTCAAAGAAAGTAGGAGCAGGGAGAGCAATATGGACAAGGCATTGTCTGTCAAAGATTAGTCGGTACTGAAGGGGCTGTTCATTCCTCTCAATAAACTGATGGCGAATCATAGCATTATAATCTAAATAAACAGGAGGCAACTCTATATCATTTGCATGTATGGGTACATCAAGATAGTTAGCTAAACGAGTTGCATAAATCCCACCAAACAAATCTCCACTTATACTGTTATGATGCAACCTTCATGCAACCAAGTTATATTGTTTATCTCCAAGTTATATTGTTTATCTCCTAATACCGCACCTTTGAGAACACAAAGATCTGGAACACACATGTGACAAGCTTCATCTTTACCATTAATGCATCTACCTATAAAGAGAGCAAAATAATGTATGGAAGGAAAATGAATGCTCCCTATGGTAGCTTGTGTGATTTCTCTAGATACCCCCACAGTGATACTAGCAAGAAAGTCTTTATATTCCGATTTGTGAGGTTCACTAAAATTGCCCCACTTTGGGAGTTTATAAGAAGTATTAAAATCTTCTAGGTCCATGGTATATGATTTATCATAAAGATCAAACAAAACAGTGTGAGAATTGCGTGAGGTTGTGAATTTGAACCTTCTCACAAAGGAATCAGTTAGGTAGTAGTACTGGGGGAACTTATCTGACACAAAGCCCTCAAGTTCAACATTACGCACATACGCATCAAATTCCTCCTTAATACCTGCTTGAACCATAAAAACTTCTGATGGCCATTCACAAGGCTACACTTGAGCTTCCCTCAGTGGTTCATCGTCTGGCTCATGTATCGCGAGCCTTGGTCCTTGCTTCCTTGAGGAACCACCTTGGTATATTTTCCTATGCATTTTTCTTTCTCTGAAAAATTTCTGAAATTTTAAGTGACTCAAAATAACAATGAACCAAACTCAACAAGATTGATAGAAACTACTCCCACAAATGCCTAGAAGCTAAATCATGCATTAGAACTACTTTTTACCATATAAATTTGACACGCAAGCTCAAGAACAGGGTCACCTTAGCAGCAGAAATTTGCAATAAATAAAGCACCAGAACAAAAACTAATTGGACCATTGGAGGAGTCACATACCAAAGAACAATCCCCCAAAACAGTTTCGTGAATGAAGCTTTGAGCAAGGAGATCGAAAAACACAGCAAAACGAGCTAGAACACGAGTTTGAGCTGTGCTGTGATTTTTTCTGGAGAAAGACGAAGTGTGTGGGTGCAGGAATAAGTGGAGGGGGCCATGTGGGGCCCATGAGGCAGGGGGGCGCCCAGGGGTGTGGCCCTCATGGCCAGGTGGTGTGGCCCCCTGATGTGTTCTTAGTGCCAAATATTCTTAAATATTCTACGAAAAATCATATTTCATTTTCGGGACATTTGAAGAACTTTTATTTTCAAGGTATTTCTATAGTAGGGATAAATCAGAAAACAGACAGAAAAATACTTTTTTTGCTTTATTTAATCTAAATAACAGAAAGTAAAAGGAGGGTCCAGAGAGTTGTGCTTTCTAACTTCATCCATCTCATGCTCATCAAAAGGAATCCACTAACAAGGTTGATCAAGTCTTGTTAACAAACTCATTCCGAATCGCTTGAAACCAGAGAATCTTTGAATAGCACTAAGTTACCTCAAAGGGGATATGCATGTCCCCAACAATAAGAATATCATATTTCTTCTTGACAGTAGGAAGAGGAAATTCAAAACCTCCAATAGTAATCGTTGAAATTTTTCCAATACAATTGATACTGCGGACTTGAGGTTGTTTCCTTGGAAAGTGTACCGTATGCTCATTACCATTAACATGAAATGTGACATTGCCTTTGTTGCAATCAATAACAGCCCCTGCAGTATTCAAAAAGGGTCTACCAAGGATAATTGACATACTATCGTCCTCGGGAATATCAAGAATAACAAAGTCCGTTAAATTTGTAACATTTGCAACCACAACAGGCACATCCTCACAAATACCGACAGGTATAGCAGTTGATTTATCGGCCATTTGCAAAGATATTTCAGTAGATGTCAACTTATTCAAATCAAGTCTACGATATAAAGAGAGAGGCATAACACTAACACCGTCTCCAAGATCACATAAAGCAGTTTTAACATAGTTTCTTTTAATGGAGCATGGTATAGTTGGTACTCCTGGATCTCCTAGTTTCTTTGGTATTCCACCCTTAAAAGTATAATTAGCAAGCACGGTGGAAATTTCATCTTCCGGTATCTTTCTTTTATTTGTAACAATACCTTTCATGTACTTAGCATAAGGATTCATTTTAAGCATATCAGTCAAACGCATACGCAAAAAGATAGGTCGAATCATTTCAGAAAAGCGCTCAAAATCCTCATCATCCTTTTTCTTGGATGGTTTAGGAGGAAAAGGCATGGGTTTATGAACCCATGGTTCTCTTTCTTTACCATGCTTCCTAGCAACGAAGTCTCTCTTATCATAACGTTGATTCTTTGATTGTGGGTTATCAAGATCAACAACAGGTTCAACCTCTACATCATTATTATTGCTAGGTTGAGCATCAACATGAACATCATCATTCACATCATCACTGGGTTCATGTTCATTACCAGATTGTGTGTCAGCATCAGAAATAGAAATATCATTGGGATTCTCCTATCATTTTTCTTCTTCTTCTTTTTAGAAGGACTAGGTGCATCAACATTATTTCTCTCAGAATCTTGCTCAATTCTCTTAGGGTGGCCCTTAAGATACAACGGTTCCTGAGTCATTCTACCACCTCTAGTCACAATTCTAAGAATTATCATTTTTCTTATTATTTAATTCATTGAGCAAATCATTTTGTGCTTTAAGCACTTGTTCTGCTTGAGTGGTAACCATGGTAGCATGTTTACTAATAAGTTTAAGTTCACCTTTAACTCTAGACATATAATCACTCAAGTGTTCAATCATATAAGCATTGTGTTTCAATTGTCTACCAACATAAGCATTGAAGTTTTCTTGTTTAACAATAAAATTATCAAACTCATCCAAGCATTGACTAGCAGACTTATAACGAGGAATATCACCTTCATCAAATCTATAGAGGGAATTTACCTTTACTACCTGTGTCGGGTTATCAAGACCATGTACTTCTTCAATAGGCGGTAAATTCTTAACATCTCCAGCTAATACTCTTTTCTTTCATAGATTTCTTTGCCTCTTGCATATCTTCAGGACTGAGAAAAAGAATACCCCTTTTCTTCGGAGTTGGCTTAGGAGTTAGTTTAGGAAGTGTCCAATTGTTTTCATTAGTCAACATATTATTAAATAACAATTCAGCTTGATCAACAGTTCTTTCCCTGAAAACACAACCAATAGAACTATCCATTATAAAAGATATCAAGTATTTCGTTTTTCTTGAGAGGATGATCAAGCAAGGCATTAAGTAATTGGAGAAGCCTCCCCCAAGTTTGTGGGTGACTCTCTTCTTCAATTTGCACAAAATTATATATTTCCCTTAAAGTAGCTTGTTTCTTATGAGCGGGTAAATATTTAGCAAAAAAGTAATAAATCATATCTTGGGGACTACGCACACAACCAGGATCAAGAGAATTAAACCATATTTTAGCATCACCCTTTAATGAGAATGGAAATAACTTAAGGATATAGTAGTAACGAATTTTTTCCTCGTGAGTGAATAGGGTGGCTATATAATTCAATTTAGTAAGATGTGCCACAATAGTTTCAGATTCAGATTCAACCAAAGTAATTATCTCAGGATCGACAGAGAAATCATAATCCTTATCAGTAATATAGATAGGTGAAGTAGCAAAAGCAGGGTCATATTTCATTCTAGCATTCAGAGACTTTTCTTTCAGCTTAGCTAATAATTTCTTAAGACTAGATCTATCATTGCAAGCAAGAAAATCTCTAGCAGTTTCTTCATCAATAACATAACCCTCAGGCACAACAGGCTATTCATATCTAGGGGGAGAATCTTCATCATCACTTTCATCAGTATTATCAGTTTCAATAATTTCATTCTCTCTAGCCCTAGCAAGTTGTTCATCAAGAAATTCACCTAATGGCACATTATTATCAAGCATAGAAGTAGTTTGATCACAAGCATCACACATAGCAGAAGTGGCATCATCAATAATATGTGACATATAAGAATTAATGGAAGAAGCAGGTTTAGGTGTCGCAAGTTTACTCAAAACAGAAGGAGAATCAAGTGCAGAGCTAGATGGCAGTTCCTTACCTCCCCTCGTAGTTGGGGGATAAATCTTGGTTCTCTCGTCTTTCAAGTTCCTCATAGTGATCAGCAGATATAAATCCAAAGTGACTCAAAGAATAGAGCTATGCTCTGCGGCAATGGCGCCAGAAAATAGTCTTGATAATCCACAAGTATAGGGGATCGCAACAGTTTTCGAGGGTAGAGTTCAAACCAAATTTACTGATTCGACACAAGGGGAGCCAAAGAATATTCTTGAGTATTGGCAGTTGAGTTGTCAATTCAACCACACCTGAAAGACTTAATATCTGCAGCAAAGTATTTAGTAGCAAAGTAGTTTGGAAGTAACGGTAATGGTGGAAAAAGTAACAGTAGTAGTTTTGTAGTAATTGTAACAGCGACAACGGTAACTAAGCAAAGATCAATATGTGAAAAGCTCGTAGGCATTGGATCAGTGATGGATAATTATGTCGGATGCGATTCCTCATGCAATAGTTATAACATAGGGTGACACAGAACTAGCTCCAGTTCATCAATGTAATGTAGGCATGTATTTTGAATATAGTCATACGTGCTTATGGAAAAGAACTTGCATGACATCTTTTTTCCTACCCTCCGGTGGCAGCGGGGTCCTATTGGAAACTAAGGGATATTAAGGCCTCCTTTTAATAGAGTCCTGGACCAAAGCATTAACACTTAGTGAATACATGAACTCCTCAAACTACGGTCATCACCGGGAGTGGTCCCGATTATTGTCACTTCGAGGTTGCCGAATCATAACACATAGTAGGTGACTATTGACTTGAAAGATAGGATCAAGAACTAACACATATTCATGAAAACAAAATAGGTTCAGATCTGAAATCATGGAACTCGGGCCCTAGTGACAAGCATTAAGCATAGCGAAGTCATAGCAACATCAATCTTAAAACATAATGGATACTAGGGATCAAACCCTAAGAAAACTAACTCGATTACATGGTAAATCTCATCCAACCCATCACCGTCCAGCAAGCCTATGATGGAATTACTCGCGCATGGCGGTGAGCATCATGAAATTGGTGATGGAGGATGGTTGATGTTGTGGAATTAACACGTCAGATGTCCTCATGAAAGGACTTAGTCGTGGAGCCATCGCGACGGGTTAGCTTCAAGGGGTTAAACCAGAAAAGGGACACAAGAGTTTTATACTAGTTCGGCCCCTTCGATGAAGGTGAAAGCCTACGTCTAGTTGTGATGGAATTGATTGGGTTTCGATGACCAGGGAGCAAATACGCTTTGCCTGGGTCTCGAGTTGTTGTTTCTTGTCCTTGAACCGCCGCCGGGTCGTCCCTTTATATACATAGGTCGACGCCCGACTGGTCTACAGAGTCCCGAGGCCAACTCATACAAGTGTCCGACTCGGTCTCTCCTTTCCTAACTTACATTACAAGTTACATAACCATGGCGGTTTACTACTATGGGCCTTAATCCGCCCTTGGGCTCTAGGCCTCTAAGCTTTATTAGTAAGACGCCATCTTCTGAATCTTCGTGGGCTTCAACGTAGTCGAGGGTGAACCGGGCCCTCCTGGCCGGTTTACACTCAGTAGTTATATCCCCAACATTAGGCCCCAGATTGATTTGAACCTGTTCATGTCAATCTTCAATACTTTAAAGAAATCTTGCGAACATCTTCTTATATTCTCGTAAACCGCCATGTTGCCTTCTCCTATAAACCTTGTTAAACCGCCGTGACGTCATCCTCTGGACACAGCAATGGCCCATCATGACATCATCTCTGTATAAAAAGATTAACAAGATTCCCCTCATTAATGGTATCCCGAAAATCGAGGCGACAGGCACGCCCTGTTTGCCGCTTCAGGCTCCTCGATTCTTGCGCCTGCCCTTTATCCTTTTCTCATTATAAATAAAGCCCGAGGGTCCTTTTCTTTCTTCCCCTTCCGTGCCTTCTTCTTCCTTGCGATGCCCAAGCTTTGAAGCTCCGCCGCCGCCGTCGATCCTTGAGAACTGCATCGACAAAGGCCGCTGCATCAACCTGAAACGGACCAGAGTTCGTGGCATCCGTCCGCAGTAGATCTGCACTGGTAAGTTTTCTCTTACCCGCATCTTTATATCTGTGATAGGGTTCATGAGTTCGTCTGTACAGTTCTTCGTTTTTCCTTCTCAATTCTTCGTTTTTCCTTCTGCCGTGGTTGCTTTGATCCAATAGTAGTGTAGATCTCGTGCGGTAGTTACTCCGCATCCATTTTTAGTACTAGTAGATCTTCCCTTTCTTTTGTAGAGCGCATGACCTTCTCTGTTCTGCTTAACGCCATTATAAGTCGCAGTAATTTTTCTTTACTGAAGAGCGGTAGATCCAAATAAATTTCATCATTGTATGGAACCTGTTTCTGTCAACACTTAGCAAATTTTCATCTCTGTCTCCTCCACCAAAGGGCGGTTTAAACTTTTAGCAGTCGGTAATCCGCCACCTATCATTATCCCTCGCTTTAAACCGCCATTTTGATTTGAATAGAAATTTCCGGTTTATCTCACACATATGCCTTGATCAAATTTTCCGGTTTAACACCAAGTAATACTTCTTAAACCGTCAACCGTAAACCGGCCTTCATTTTACCTTTACAGTTTGCTATTCAAGATGACCAAGAAATTCGCCGCTTGCAACTGGGTTCCGTCCCGGATTACAGAAACATAGATCAATGGATATATAGTGACAGGCGCTTTAGCATCAAAAAATGTCCTTCACTGGCGAGTTCCTGGCCCTGAGTGCCCTCCTGAGCCTCAGGATGGCGAAGTTATTGTTTTAATGCAGCACTTAGATCGGGGCTTCAGCCCTCCCGGGTCAAAAAAATTCCGGGATGTCCTTGCGAGCTTCCAACTCCACCCACAAGATATCGGTCCCAATTCCGTATGAAATATATGCAATTTTCAAGTATTTTGTGAAGTCTACCTTTAGGAAGAATCATCTGTTGAGCTGTTCCGGGACTTCTTTCATCTAAACCGCCGAACTGAATTTTCCGATGGTCCTAACACAGAGCTTGGCGGGGTATCAATCCAGAAGAGGAAAGAAGTTGATTTCCCACATGCATCACACCACAGTCATCCCAAAGACTGGAACCAAACTTGGTTTTATTGTCAGAACACAGCCGCTGCTGAAGAGAATCCCTTGCCGGGTTACCACCCTCATCGGCTTAGCAATGGTCACCCGTTACCTCGACGATTGACTGCCAAAGAGAGGCAAACTTATGCCCCTCAACTCACCAAGCTCTGGGCTCTCATGGCCAATGGATTAACTGGCGTTGATCTTGTGCGCTGTTGGGTTAAATGGCACATCCTACCCTTAAGTCACCACTCTGGATTAATGCATGAGTACACCGGCAACTGTACTGAGATAGAGGTGACCGATGACGAAGTCACCGAATCAGTAAAGAAGATGTTGGATGAACCCATCGCCATATGCAGTCAAACCGGGCTGGCTCCTTTTTACGTCGCCAACAAAACGCTAGCAGTAAGTTTTTAACTTTGTACTTTCTTGATCCGCCTCCGCTTTAACATTTGTTCTAATAATCCTTTGTTTTAATCTTTTCAGCCCAACAGCTCCTTTTGGAAGAGGAAAACTTCAGATAAACCGGCCAGAGCTCCTCGTGCCAAGAGCAAAGCTATCAAGAAATCAACCAAGAAGAAGACCGGCGAAGCTGCTGATCCGCCCGAAGATGCTGAAGATTCGGATCAAGAGGTAGAACTTGACTCCCTTGGCTCCTTTTTCATACATCTTATTAACAATGACTATCATCAGGATGATGTGGAGGTCAGCCGTGCGGACCATGTTGAGGTAATCTCTCTTTCCTCTGGTTCAGATCTTGTGCCGGTTCAAATATTTCGCCGTGCAGTTCGGAAAGTGAAACGCTCTCACCCTCTTGCTTATTCAGATCCAAAATTTTATCTAAAGAAACAGCAACCCGAAGGGCGCCGCACAACCCGACACCGTGGCCAGCAAGTCACTTCTTCCGGTTTACCGGATACACCAACCCGGAAGCGCCGTCCATAGGTTACTTGCTCTCCCGAAAAATGTTATCCTTTGAAGGGTTTCTTCCGATACCCACTTAATCTGTCTGTTCCGAATTACCAGGCATCTTCCAATTCATCTGGCAGTTCATCAACTACCCAGCTACCTCCCCTCAAAACAGTTGCTGGGTAAGTGCATTATTTTTCAGTTTGTCTCTTCATGCATCGGTTTATCATACTAATCTTTATTTTGACGTTGTAGTGCCAAGGCCCGATTGAGCAAGAAAGCCAAGACCAGTGGCCCCTCTGATGATGTTGAACCGGAGAGGACCCCAGATGACGCTGGCGAAAATCCTGATATTGTCATGGATGACACTGCCCCGCAAGACCCAGCTACCAATGCCAATATGCCGGAAGCTGACCCGGAAACACATGTTGAAATATCAAGTCCACATGCCACGCCTTCAAGCCCAGTTGCTGATCCGGTGAGGTCGACTGCTGATCTGCCAAGCCCTGCAACCAAACCGCCAAGCCCTGCTGTCAATCTGCAAAGCCCAGCCAAAGACGACGTCAATCCGCCGAGCCCAGCCAAAGATGATGATGACATTGTTGTCACTGGTACTGCTTATACCGCCTGAGGCAACCCAGTTGCTTTATCGAAGCACACTGCCAAGGATGAATTTGCTGCTATGGGAAAGGGAAAATGGAAGACCGACTTATCCGACTATGTTAATCTTTCTGCTCAAGATCTTCATTCCGGATTCTTGAACCGGCTTTACACCAGCCGAGATTATGAAGCCGGTTTGGTGAATCTGATGAAGGAACGCTATGAGGTAATTTTCAAAACACCATCTTTATTCTGTACATTCATTGTATTGTAGCCCCCAAGGGCCGGTTTATCTTTGAAAGATAAACCGGGTCTTTAAAGATAAAGAACACTTTGACTTCGTAGCCCCCAAGGGCCAGTTTGTCTTGTGACGACATATTCCATACTGTACCTTGTTGACTTTCCTTGTGTATTTTTTGGATCAAACACACATTAGCCCCCAAGTGCCAAGATTAAAACTTGTATTGATCCTTGGGACTTTAAACAATTAGTAGAAAAGAAGCAATCCGCATTAGCCCCCAAGTGCCAAGTGTATAACTGGTTATATGCTTGGGACTTTGACAATATTTACATGCTCCTCCTTTGTCTATGACAAGCTGATATAAATTGCCAAGGCACTCAAATTGCCGATCTTCAAGGGAACATCAAGACCGAACAAGAAGAAACGTCCAAGGCAAAAGATGAGCTTAAAACCGCTTTGGCAGCCATGGAGCAACTCAAAGAAGGGTTCCAGACGGAGCGTGCCAACAGGGAGACGGAGAAAAATGCGTTGCTAAAGTCGGCGACAGACGTCGAATCAGCTCTTAAATCGGTGGCGGAAGAGCTAACTGGGTTGAAGTGCCAAGTAAATGCAATGACTTCTGCAGTGTTTGGTAAGTAGTCTTGCCAAGACTTCTTAAATGACCATGTTTGTAATCCGTCGGTTTGACATGAAATTCTTAAACCGTTGTAGGTGGCCGCATTGCTCATCTGGGCTCTGATATGCGGATGAAGCTGAAGGCAGCGTATACTCTGATTGAACAACTATATACCGGTGCCCAACGGGTTATTTGTGCAGCTTCATACAATAATCCGGCCCCCACTTTGATCAAGGATACTCTAGCAAAGTTATCCGTAATGCTGGCACAGATAGAAGAGATGAATCGATCTGCTGCCAGGGCCGGCGCTTTGTTGGCACTTACCCGAGCCAAAGCATGGATAGCTGACCTTGATCCGGTGGATATTGCCAAGGGCTTCCCTAGTGAACAAGAGAACAGGGCAGAGTTTGACAACGAAGCCCTTAAAGCTGTGACAAGGGAGATGCGTCCTCTGGTGAGTCAACTGGCAGAAGAAGCTAACTTGACGGTTCACCGGTCCTTCTACGATGCCAACAACAAACGGGTTGATACTGTCATACCGGAAGTGCAAAATCTTATTCCACCAATCCGTAAGCACACTTACGCCCCTGATGTTGATCCGTCTGAACTTATAAGTGAAGAGGCTGTCTTTCAGGCTTTAACCCGGATTGACTGGACCACCACTGACTTCCAGCTACTGGATGATGAAGAGGAGGCTGAACCGACGCCAGATGATCCGTCAACATCACGTCAACATGGTGATGAACCCTGATCCGACAATCTGATTAATGTGTTATGAACTTTGATCTATGGAAAGAAACAAGACCATTTTTTGGGCCTTGAAGTGCCTTGTAATAGGCTAGTGAAAATACTTTGATCTACTGCCATCGTTCACTGAGATATACTTTGTTTGATCCGCCGTAATAATTTCAGCGCTTGCTTATATATCTTCATAATGCCATGTAATCCCTGTGTCTGCATAAAAAGAACTGTCCGGGCGGTTTACCGCTGGACGGGTCATAATGCCCAAGATAAAGCCTGGTTAATAACCAAAGCGGAATACATATGAAATAACTCATACCTGTGATATGGAATCACTTAATAAGGGTGAAAACCCAAATTTTTGAGCTGTCAAAACCCTTACCCTATAATGATAGGATGAATAAGTCATGCCGAGTTATAATGAACACCAGATGATCATACTGGTGACATATAGTCAAAGCTAGGCCGGGTTAACAAACACCGGTTTGATGAGATGGTCTGACAACTTATAGCTGAAAACCAAGCCGGGTTAACAAACACCGGTTTGATGAGATGGTCTGACAACTTATAACTGAAAACCAAGCTGGGTTAACAAACACCAGTTTAACATTATGACTGAAAAGCCACACCGGGTCAAAGAACACCGGTTCAAGATAAAGTCATCAAAAAGGTGAAAACTTAGCAAAAAAGCAAACAAGAAATCATGTAGTCAAGGCTTTTCAAGGGCTGCCAGGCCCAAATTCGAGGCTTTTCGTGGGCTGCCAGGCCACTGAGTTAAACCATTTTGCAAAGCCTTTTAAGATGGGCCTCCAACTAACCAATCGTCGTTTTAACTTTGCCAAGTTCAGGGTCTGTATAAGATTGACTTGTCAAACGTTCGGCGGGTTGTGCCAGGATTACCTGGATAGGAGTGGCTTACTTGATGAAGGCAGGTTAACCCGGGGTTTTAGGTGAATACACCAGGCTTCCAAGCCGCGGGTTAATACCCAATTACAAGGGTCCTTTCAAACTCTTTGTGGCATTTGCACTAAAGAGCCCCCAAGTAACTTTGTGAGCTGTGCTCAATGGGTGCCTATGTTTGAGCTGTGTATAACATCCGGACTCTCTTTGGCCCCTTGGGTGTGAAGCTCCCAAGCTGTATTGTGGCATGATAGCCGGTTTAATGGACAAGGTGAGTCGTCGCTTTGAGAGCAGAAGCCCCCTTGTAACCAAGAAATATTGGAAGAACGGCAGAGGCCCTGCTTGTAGCAAGGATGCCGGTTTATTATATTGATCATAATATATACATTGTCATAATATGTACATAGGGAAAGCCTATGGCTTAGGTGTAATAAGGTCGAAGGAGAGCTATGTTCCATGGCCGCCGGGTCTCCCCCTCAGAACTGCGTGAGTCTTCTCGAACATCAATGAGGTAGTAAGATCCGTTGTGCAGATTTTGCTGAGCACAAAGGGTCCTTCGCAAGGTGGGGATAACTTGTGCATATCGGTCTGATCCTGGATGAGCCGAAGCACTAAGTCGCCTTCTTGAAAGGTTCGTGTTTTAACCCGGCGGCTGTGATAACGCCGCAGGTCTTGTTGATAAACCGCCGACCAAGCCAAAGCCATGTCCCGTTTCTCATCTAAAAGGTCCAACACCTCTTGACGCGCTTGCTCATTGTCCGCTTCAACATAATTGGCAACCCGGGGCGAGTCATGACGAATATCATTTGGGAGGACAGCCTCAGTCCCGTAAACCATGAAGAAAGGTGTATAACCCATGGATCAGTTTGGGGTGGTGTTTATACTCCATAACACAGATGGTAACTCTTCCACCCAACAACCCGGCGTCCGTTGCAAAGGAACCATAAGCTTGGGCTTAATACCCTTCAAGATCTCTTGATGCACCCTCTCGGCTTGACCATTGGACTGGGGATGAGCCACGGACGCTACATCAAGCCGAATGTGCTCTCGTTGGCAGAACTCCTCTATCTCACCTTTAGAAAGGTTTGTGCCATTATCTGTGATGATGCTGTGTGGAAACCCAAAATGAAAATTGATCTTTTTGAGAAACTGAACCGCCGTGGCTGCATCACACTTACTGACAGGCTCCGCTTCAACCCATTTAGTGAACTTGTCAACCGCCACCAACATGTGGGTCTTCTTATCCTGGGAGCGCTTAAAAGGTCCCACCATATCAAGCCCCCAAATGGCAAACGACCAAGTGATAGGAATCATCCATAGCTCCTGAGCCGGAACATGAGCTTGACGTGAAAATTTCTGACAAGCGTCACACCGCTTTACCAGACCCTCCGCATCAGCATGAGCTGTCAACCAATAGAACCCATGACGAAAAGCTTTAGCCACCAGGGATTTTGAACCGGCGTGGTGACCACAATCCCCTTCATGGATTTCACGTAGAATCTCTTGTCCTTCTTTAGGGGAAATACAGCATTGAAAAACGCCTGAAACACTGCAACGGTGTAACTCACCATTGTGAATAACCATGGACTTGGACCGCTGGATTATATGTCTAGCGAAAACCTCATAATCTGGTAACTCGCCCCGGTTTAAATACACCAAATATGGAACCGTCCAATCTAGAGTAGTGTGTAAAGCGGCCACCAATTGGGCCTCCAGACCAGGAACAGCTAAATCCTCTTTTGTAGGCAACTTAACGGACGAGTTATGCAAGATGTCTAAAAAGGTATTGCGTGGTACCGGTTTACGCTGAGATCCCAGCCGGCTTAAAGCATCTGCTGCCTTGTTTTTGCGCCGGTCAATGTGCTCCACCTAATAACCCTTAAAATGACTTGCCACAATATCCACCTCGCATCTGTAAGCCGCCATTAGTGGGTCCTTAGAATCCCAAGTACCAAAAACTTGCTGAGCCACCAGATCAGAATCCCCAAAACAGCGAACCCGGCTCAAGTTCATTTCCTTAGCCACCCGGAGACCGTGGAGTAAGGCCTCGTACTCAGCTGCATTTTTAGTACAAGGAAACATTAAGCGGAGAACATAACAAATTTTATCACCTCGAGGGGAAGTAAGAACAACTCCAGCCCCCGAGCCCTCCAATTGCCTGGATCCATCAAAGTGAATGGTCCAATATGTATTATCCGGTTTGTCCTCTGGTGCTTGTAACTCGGTCCAATCATTGATGAAGTCAACAAGTGCCTGTGACTTGATTGATGTCTGAGGCATATACTTCAATCCGTGCGGGCCAAGCTCAATTGCCCACTTTGCAACTTGGCCAGTCGCCTCCCTGTTCTGAATTATATCGCCCAAAGGAGCTGAACTGACCACTGTAATGGGATGGCCTTGAAAGTACTGTTTGAGCTCTGACTTTCCATAAAAACCCCATAAACCAGCTTCTGCCAATGCGGATACCGTTACTTTGACTCGATAAGTACTTCGCTGATGTAGTAAACCGGCCATTGAACCGGGTATTCCTTACTAGCCTCCTTGCGCTCCACCACAATTGCCACGTTGACAGCACGGGCATTAGCAGCCACGTACAATAATAAGGGCTCTTTGTCAACCAGAGCAGCAAGAACCGGCGGTTCAATCAACTACCGCTTTAAGTCCTTAAACGCCGCATCAGCTGCATCACTCCAGACAAAATCGTCTATCTTTTTCAACATCTGATATAAAGGAACCGCTTTCTCTCCCAAACGGCTGATAAACCGGCTAAGTGCGGCAATTCGACCCGCCAGACGCTGAACATCATTGATACACTTCGGTTTAGCCAAAGATGTAATCGCTTTGATTTTTCCGGATTAGCCTCAATGCCTCTGTTGGACACCAGAAAGCCTAAAAGCTTGCCTGCCGGAACACCAAAAACACACTTGTCCAGATTAAGCATCATTTTGTAAACCCGAAGATTGTCAAACGTGTCCTTGAGGTCATCTATCAATGTTTTCTTCTTCCTGGATTTTACCACAATGTCATCCACATAGGCATGAACATTACGCCCAATCTGCGTGTGAAGACAATTTTGCACACAATGCTGATAAGTTGCCTGGGCACTCTTGAGCCCAAAGGGTATAGAAACATAGCAGAAGGCTCCAAAGGGAGTGATGAAGGTTGTCTTCTCTTGGTCCTTAACTGCCATTTTAATCTGATGATAACCTGAATAAGCATCCAAGAAACTCAGGCGCTCACAACCCGCCGTCGCATCAATAATCTGATCAATACGCGGGAGAGCAAAAGGATCTGCTGGACAAGCTTTATTCAAATCTGTGTAGTCCACACACATACGCCAAGTGCCGTTTTTCTTAAGAACAAGCACCGGATTAGCCAACCATTCAGGGTGAAATACTTCGACGATAAAGCCAACAGCCAACAGCCGGGCTACCTCTTCACCAATGGCCTTGCATCTTTCCTCGTTAAACCTCCTAAGAAATTGCTTGACCGGTTTAAACTTGGGATCAATATTGAGAGTGTGCTCAGCAAGTTCCCTCGGTACACCTGGCATGTCAGAAGGCTTCCATGCAAAAATGTCCCGGTTCTCATGGATGAACTCGATGAGCGCGCTTTCCTATTTCGGATCCAGATTGGTGCTGATGCTAAACTGTTTGGATGAATCGCCAGGAACAAAATCAACAAGTTTAGTCTCATCAGCCGGTTTGAACTTCAGGGTCGGGTCATGCTCAGTGGTGGGCTTCTTCAAAGGAGTCATGTCTGCCGGATCAACATTGTCCTTTTAAAACTTCAGCTCCTCCGTAGCACAAACCGACTCAACGTAAGCCGCATCACCTTCCTCACAATCCAAAGCGATCTTTCGATTTCCATGTACTGCTATAGTTCCCTTGTGACCTGGCATTTTGAGCTGTAAATAGATATAGCAGGGCCTCGCCATGAATTTTGCGTAAGCCGACGGTCCAAACAGTGCGTGATATGGGCTCTGGATTTTTACCACTTCAAAGGTCAACCTTTCAGACCTAGAATCATGCTTGTCTCCAAACACAACCTCCAAAGAGATCTTGCCAACAGGATATGCCGATTTACCTAGTACTACGCCATGAAAAACAGTGTTGGATGGTTTAAGACTTTTGTCTGTCAACCCCATACGACGAAAAGTCTCATAGTACAGGATGTTGATACTGCTCCCTCCATCCATCTATACTTTGGTAAACTTGTAACCTCCCACCTGAGGTGCTACTACCAAAGCTAGTTGACCCGGATTGTCAACCCGGGGCGGATGATCCTCTCTGATCCACACAATGGGATGCTCGGACCACCGTAAGTAACGTGGCACTGCCGGTTCAACAGCATTAACTGCCCTTTTGTGAAGCTTCTGATCTCGCTTACACAGGCAAGTAGTGAACACATGATACTGCCCACCATTCAACTGCTTGGGGTGACTTTGATAACCTGATTGCTGCTGATTCCCTTCATTATTTTGTTGGCCATTACCACCTTGGTTATGCTGGTTGCCCTGATTATTCTGAAATCCAGAGCTTGAACCGCCGCCACCATGAAAACCTAGACCTGAAACGCCCGACGAACCCTGATCATACCGAAAGACATCGGAATTCTTGAACTCCTTCATGATATAACAATCTTTCCACAGATGTGTGGAAGGGGCCTCCTGGGTCCAATGCTTAGGGCAGGGCTGGTTCATCAAACGCTCTAGATTCATCCCTCCACCGCGCTGGGGCGGTTTACCTTTACGACACTGCATATTGGTGTTAGCCACAAGATCTGAATTATCTGCCTTGCGCTTACCATTATTCCCATGGCCTCCTTAGTTGTGATGCTATCCCTTCGCACCGCCGTTCTTCTTTCCCTTCTCCGGCTTCTCATCATCAGAATCGGGATCCTTGGTATTATCAGAATTGGCATATTTGACCAAGGCTGCCATAAGGGCTCCCATGTCATTGCAGTGGCACTTGAGCCATCCCAACTTCATCTTTAGCGATTCAAACCGACAATTACGCTCCAGTGTTATAATCACTTGCCCGGCGTTAATCCGGTCGGACGAATGCAATGCTTCTGAAACCCGGCGTACCCAATGAGTTGTTGACTCGTTCTCCCCTTGAACATAAGCATCCAGATCCACAATGGGCATGGGCTGTTTGCATGTGTCTTTGAAATTGGCTATAAACCGGGCCTTCAACTGATCCCATGACTCGATGGAGTTAGCTGGTAAATTTTTCAACCAAGTACGGGCTGTCCCTTCCAACATCATCGTGAAGTACTTTGCACAGGCCGCTTCATCCACATCTAGCATCTCCATTGCCATCTCATAACTCTCGACCCATGCCTCAGGTGGCTGATCTGTAGTGTAATTAGGCACTTTACATGGACCCTTGAAATCCTTGGGCAGACGCACATTACGGAGAGCCGGAATAAGACACGACACTCCCCAGGAACTGAAGGCAAGCTCGGTGCCTCGGTCTACTGATGCTGCTGGCTGAACTGGGGCGGGTTGATGACGACCCAAAGCGGCCTCCCTTCATGCTCTGCCATTATCCACCACATCTTGAGCATTACAACGCCGCGCACTGCTAGACACTTCCGGTTCATCCATGTGCCTGCTATAGCTTGGGCTCGGATGAGGGGTTGAATGAATTATATCCCAGCTATAGGAATAAGCCTGTTGCTGCACCACGGCGGTTTGAAGAAGGTCCCTAGCCCGCCGCGTTTCAATTGCTGCTAGTGAATCTCCCTCCATCGGAATGGCTGCCAGGCGCGATGCTGCGGCAATCATGTTATCTAGAGGACTCGAGAAGTGACCCGATGGTGTGGACACGTATTGCAGCGGGTTATCCGTTCGTCGGGGTGGTTCCGTTATTCGTAGTTGATCCGGAGCTGCCCTAGGCGCATCAGCCCGGTTAGCAGCCGCCGGATTGCTCGGCCCAGCGCCTGGTGTTTGAAAGAGGTTCAATCCTTCATAGACCGAGGGCAGACGAGACCGGTACTTCCTTCGCATTACATCATCTGATGCGGTCCGATCTAGTATGAGCCGATAATTCTGCGCCTGTATCTGCTGTGACTGGGCATCCAAAGCGGCCCGTTCTTTAGCCATCCTAGCATCCTCAATTGCCAGGTGCTCCTCAACCTGCGTTATCTGGTCCTTGAGCTTTGCAATTTCCGTGTTGTGCTGATCCTGCATCTCTGGGGTGACTGCCGTGGTTAACAAGGTCGCCCAGGCATCCATCAAACCGGAGAGGATTTGAGCCGGTCGGCGCGCCGGGGCTCCTGTCGCGGCTGCTGATCCGGTATTCATTGTCGCTGGAGATGAAGACTGCAAAGTGGGATGTGTTCCGGCCATGGACACAGTAACCCAACTTGGCGGTTCAAGGAGGTCCGGAATACCGTTGCCATCGGAATATCCTTCGAACACACCATCATGAATCTGGTATAGGGACTCGGTCTCGCCAGTGGATGACTCGCCGTCGGAATAAACAGTTGTCTCTCCTTCAGACACCGGTTCAGATCCGATCCCATGGACACATCCCACGAACGCACGCTTCACGACAGGCTTAACCCGGGCTGGACTCGCATGCTGAGCCGTCTCGACGAGGTCGGGGCAGATGTCCGGCTCAGGGCCCGATTCGCCGATCTTGCCGATGAAGACATGAATTCCGCCAAAGGGGACCCGGTATCCGTACTCGATTGAACCTGCCTCGGGGCCCCATCCTACGTCATCGATGTAGAGCTTGCCGCGACAACTCTTGGTCATCCAGCCAACCACGTATCCCTTGAGTCCTTCAGAGCTGCCCTTCAAGAACTCGAAACCATAGTGCGATAGCCCCACGGTGGGCGCCAACTGTCGTGGAATTAACACGTCAGATGTCCTCATGAAAGGACTTAGTTGTGGAGCCATCGCGACGGGTTAGCTTGAAGGGATTAAACCAGATAAGGGACACGAGAGTTTTATACTAGTTCGGCCCCTTCGATGAAGGTAAAAGCCTACGGCTAGTTGTGATGGTATTGATTGGGTTTCGATGACCAGGGAGCAAATACGCTTTGCCTGGGTCTCGAGTTGTTGTTTCTTGTCCCTGAACCACCGCCGGGTCGTCCCTTTATATACATAGGTCGACACCCGGCCGGTGTACAGAGTCCCGAGGCCGACTCATACAAGTTTCTGGCTTGGTCTCTCCTTTCCTAACTTACATTACAAGTTACATAACCATGGCGGTTTACTACTATGGGCCTTAATCCGCCCTTGGGCTCTAGGCCTATAAGCTTTATTAGTAAGACACCATCTTCTGAATCTTCGTGGGCTTCAACGTAGTCGAGGGTGAACCGGGCCCTCCTGGCCTGTTTACACTCAGTAGTTATATCCCCAACAGTTGATGATGACGACAGTGACGAATTCCCCTCTCCGGAGCCCCGAACGGACTCTAGATTAGCCCTCCCAAGAGAGATTAGGGCTTGGCGGCGGCTTAGTATCGTAAAACACGATGAATCCTTCTCTCTGATTGTTTTCTCCCCGAACATGAATATATGGAGTTGGAGTTGAGGTCAGTGGAGCCTCAGGGGGCCCACGAGACAGGGGGCATGCCCAGGGGGGCAGGCGCGCCCCCACCCTCGTGGACAAGGTGTGGGCCCCCTGGTCTTGATTCTTTCGCCAGTATTTTTCATTAATTCCAAAAATATTCTCCGTGAAGTTTTAGGTCATTCCAAGAACTTTTATTTCTGCACAAAAGTAACACCATGGCAATTCTGCTGAAAACAGTGTTAGTCCGGGTTAGTTCCATTCAAATAATGCAAGTTAAAGTCCAAATCAAGGGAAAAAGTGTTTGGAAAACTAGATACGATGGAGACGTATCAGCCGTGTGGGCGCAACCGACGACAGGGATGGTGGGCCAGCCACCCCGGCACCCTGCACCGAGTGCTTATCGCACATCATCGCACAAGACCCCGAGCTCTCTAGAGCCTGCACGCCCACGTGACTACTGCTCAAAGAACACTGTTGAACAGTCAAAAGATCCATAAGTCTGGTGTCTGGTTTGCTGGGAGTGCTTTGGCCACCGGGCCCAATACTTTTTTCAGCTTGGCCCCGCTGTAAGTGCATCTAGTGCCCCTTAGTAATTTTGGTGTATTGAAGACTTATAGGTTAAGGGACTAATATGTTTGTGAGTGTACACAAACCCTATAAGTCGATGAGGAGTTTGATATTTACGATGAAATTTGACCCCTAAAAATGTATGTCTTTAGCTGGAGACTTTGGTTCTCCTAAAGATTTCGAAATTGAAGAAATTGGAGTGACCTTGAAGACTAGAATATCCGTGCGAGGATTATGAAGTGTGAAGACTTTTGTTTTCGTAGTTTCATTTTCTCTTTCTTTAGACATAGGAAACACCGTACTATTAAAAGGGGGTCGAGGTAATACTAAGGGAAGTGATTTCCAAGTGATGCTCATCTCATAATCCTACACCTACCCAATCCTTTTGAGTGAAGCCATTGGAAATCTCATATCAGTTCAGTCAATTTCTTTAATGACAGAGATGAAGATCTTTTGGTCTCTAAGGAATTTGTTCTAACTGAGGAGTTAGGAATTCGCTAGTGCGGATTGCCTACACAGTGAGGAACATGATAGACCCGAGGACTTTGAACGTCAAATATCCGACCATTGCTGTGTTATGCGCTAGCTGTCCCAAAATATCTACCCACCTAACTGTCATATCATTGAAGGGCATTTATGTCTTATCATGTCGGTCTACTCCCTAGGCCATAAATAGCCTCCCCCTACAACCACTAGCTGGTTGGATGCTTCGAGAGAAACTAACACTTGTCATTTGAGAGCATCCCATCCTCCGAGGACTGAGCGAAAATCATCAAGTGAGGAAAAACCCAAAACCCAAACACCTACAACCCAAAGTGATTGAGCATCACTGAAGAGATTGTTCCTGTGTGAAACCAACACTTGTTACCTTTGAGGACTGTGTATCCTCCAGACGGTTAGGCATTATGGTCTGAGCATCCAAGAGGAATTTTGGATTGCCGAGTGACCAAGTCTGTGAAGGTTTGTATGTCACCTGAAGACTTACCACGAGTGATTGGGTGAGGTCTGTGTGACTTTAGCTCAAGGTGAATATGGTGAGGACTGTGTGTCCGGGGTTGTGTGTTCTCAGGTTTAAATACGCAGCCGCTCCAACCAGACATACAACTGTCACAACAGTTGGAACTGGTCTACCAAATCATTGCCTTCACCAAGCCAACTGGTTCTATTTCCTCAACCCTTTCATTTCCTCATTCATGTGTTGATGAACCTGATCATTACTGTTTGAAGACTTTGACTGAAGACTTTCTCTATTTCCTCAATCCTATTTCTTCAGTCACTTAGTCTCCAGCCTGCTTATCCTGTTTTCACACTACTTGTACTCTGTGCTTGTCTTTCATTTCATCATGATGACTATGCTTTTGCTCTATTATGCTTATACCTGAGTACTTATTCCGCTACTAGTGTGTCGTTGCTTAGGAATTTCTTCACCTAGAAATTCCTCAGTGACAAATTTGTAAAAATCGCCTATTCACCCCCCCTCTAGTCGATATAATGCACTTTCAATTAGTATCAGAGCAAGGTACTCCCTTGTTGGGTGTGATTGGTTTAACCACTTGGAGTTTTAGTTATCTTGACCGCAGGTATGAAGAAAGTATCGTGCCCTATCTTTGACAATCATGAGTATCCCAAGTGGAAGGCCATGATGAGGAAGCGCCTCATGGTGATGAACAACAAGCTGTGGACCATCACAGAGATTGGCCTCACTGACTTATGCAAGATGGCAGACGTTGATGATATTCACAAATTCACTCGTCTGGATTGCATGGCGAAGGATATCATCTGCTCATGTCTCTCCAGAAATCAGTTCAGGCTCATTATGCATCTGTGCAATGCAAAGCTTATCTAGGACCGAATCTCTGATGTCTATGAAGGTCATTGAACTCGTCAGAATCCCTGGTTTGATGATTTCAAGGAATCACTCAAAATGATGACTTTCGAGCCAGAATCTTCACCATCCGCACCATGCCTCATGGCTAAGGGTGCAAAGGTAACTGATTACTCCTCATTCGAATCTAGTGATGATGAATCTGATGATGATGATATCTTTGGACCTAGTTATACCAAGCTTGTTAGTATTGCCACTAAACAACAAAAGGGTTTGGAAAAGGTTAAAAATCTGCTAGACAAAAGCAATGACCTGTTGGGTGAGGAATTGGATCAAACTCAAACTCTGACACTTGATCTTCAAAGTCTTCAGTCTAAGTTTGATAAACTTTAGAGTCATCATAACTCTCTCTTAGATGATCAAGAGAAGCTTTCTTATGAATTTCTTCAGAGAAAGAAAGATCTTGAGAAGTTAAAAGTGAGTTATGAAGATCTTCAGAAGGAAAATGATTCATTGATTGCTCAACATATCAGTTCCGCTAAGGAAGAATTCGTTCCACCATGTTTGAAATGCATTGAGCATGAATCTGCTAATTCTTCACCTGAATGTCCAAATGCTTCTATTGCTGCAAATTCTTCAACTGTCTCTATGGTCACAAATTCCTCATCTGAGGATACCACAAGTATCACTGACGATAATGCAGGGTTGAAGGAATTGTATGTGACAGGCATATACAAAAGCCTCAAAGGGCATCAGACTCTTTGTGACGTGCTCAAAAAGCAGATCTTGCACATGAACCCTAGGAAAGAGGGTATTGCCTTTGAGAGGAAACTCAATACTGATGGGACCTACTGGAAACCTGAGCAGTGTCTCAAAACCTCATGGGTTGCTGCGAAAGGACCTCTCGTAGATCCATGCAGTTTATCTAGCTTTACTTGTGAATCTTCATATTCCTCTGATGAGTCATTTGACTCCAACTATAAATTGTTCAAGAATCAGAATGGTGAAGTATTTGCTCGATATATTGGAACTAACTGCAGGAACGGCCCCCCTATGAAGAAAATCTGGGTTCCCAAAAGGTGCCTTGAAAGTCTTCAAGTGAATGTCATCATGACAACACCTGTGAAGAATAGGAACCCCAGATCAAATTCTTCATGTGGATCAAAATCTTCATATGGATCCAAGTCCTCATATGGACCAAATTCTTCATCTGGATCAAATTCCTCATGTGGATCCAAATCCTCATATGAACATCATCATGCTAACACTTATCTTTCGCAGAGAAAGTCAAAAGGCTATGAATATGTGCATTACTCTTCAAACCATTATGTTGATAAGTCCTCGAAGAATTTCTCTGCCTATCCATATGCTTACCCTAACCCCTCTTCTGTGAAACGAAGTGCACTGGCTTCAATGCCATCTTTCTCCTATGGAGCTCGCAGAAGGATGAACTCTTTGCCACCCCTCCAAATGTGGGTGGTGAAGAAAAAGAACTAATCTCTTATGCAGGGTCAGGTCTCCAGACGAACTTGCTGAAGACCTGGCTTGAGACCTTAATATGCTTCAATGGACGCAAGCTAATCATGAATAAATGGAGTACTCATTTCTCACTTCCTCATATTGCTATATCTGTTATACTGTTGATGAAATTCCATCTGATAAAATTAATGTCATAATCTTCACTGATGAAGTATATGGGTTCGTAAGTTGCAGTAATTCATCTATAGGATGAACAACCCAAAGCTACTGAGTGGGTCCTACACAGTGGATGTACAAACCACATGACCGGTGACAGGAACTTATTGATGGACACTGCCTTATCTCCATTGCATATGAAGCATATCACCTAGACAAAGGCAAAAGCAAGGTATTTGGTCTAGGTAGGGTTGCAATCTCAAAGGATAGACACCTGGACAAAGTCATGCTTGCTGAGTCCTTAGGATTCAACCTCATGTCTGTCTCAATGCTTTGTGATCTTGATATGGTTGTCGTCTTAGGCAAATATCGCTGCATTGTGCTAATGGAATCTCACAATTCCAAAGTCTTCAAAGGCTTTAGGAGAGGAGACTTGTATATTGTTGATTTTTCTGCAGGACCACAGCCTGCCACATGTCTACTTGCAAAAGCTTCAAAAGGCTGGTTATGATATCGATGACTTGGTCATGTTGGGATGAGGAACTTGCATACACTCGCTAATAAGAATCATGTCATTGGCGTCGAGGGTGTCAAATTCCTCAAATATCATCTTTGTGGGGCTTGTGAGGCTGGAAAGATCACCAGAGCCAAGCATCCCTCAAAGACTATCATGACCACCTCTCGTCCCTTTGAATTACTTCACATGGATCTCTTCGTCCCTACTCATTATGCCAAATTCACTAATGCTGCATCTTTATATGGCTTTGTCATTGTTGATGATTATTCTCGTTACACATGGGTGCATATCATCACCTACAAAACTAAAGTGCAAGAATTCTACAAACAATTTTCCTCAAGAGCATCTATGAACTTCAGTGTGAAGATCAAGCATATCAGGAGTGATAACGGGACTGGGTTCAAGAATACTGGTCTTGATGACTATCTTGATGAACTTGGTATTACTCACGAGTTATCTGCCCCTTATACTCCTCAGCAGAATGGCGTCGTGGAGCGCAAGAACATGAATCTTGTTGAGATGGCTCGCACTATGCTTGATGAATACAAGACTCCATGTTGTTTCTGGCCTGATGCTATTGATACTGCATGTCACATCATCAACAGGGTATATCTTCACAAATTCTTCAAAAAGACCTCATATGAACTCCTCACTGACAAGAAACCCAATGTAAGTTATTTCAAAGTCTTCGGTGCTAAATGCTGGATTAGAGATCCTCATCACAATTATAAATTTGCACCGAAAGCACATGAGGGTTTTATGCTTGGTTACCGAAAGGACTCGCACACCTATAGAGTCTTGAAAACCTATCACCACAAGGTTGTTGAAACTGTAGATGTGCAGTTCGATGAGACTAATGGCTCGCAAAGAGAGCACCTACCTCCTATGCTAGATGAAATGTCACTTTAGCAATCCATCAACTTCAAGGCTACTGAGGATGTCATCCCTACCAAAGAATCTGCTGAAGAAGTCATTCCAGAACGTGAAGAAAATCATGCTGGTGCTACTGAAGAAAATGTTGTGCCAAATCAAAGTCGTCAACCTGCTCATCCTCGCATTGCAAATGAAGTGCAGATTGAGACAATCATCGACGACATCAACACACCACGTCCTCTCATGCGCTCAAAAGCTTCACATTTGTCTAACTTTTGTGGGCATTTTGCATTTGTCTCTATCACAGAGCCCACCAAAGTTGATGAACATTTCTGGAGCCTGAGTGGATTCAAGCTATGCAAGATGAATTGAATCAATTTGAGCTCAATAATGTGTAGGAGCTTGTCAAGCAACCAGACCCACGCAAGCACAATATCATCGATACCAAATGGATCTACCGCAACAAGCAAGATGAAAATGGCCTTGTGGTGAGGAATAAGGCTCGTCTTGTAGCTCAAGGCCACACATAGGTTGAAGGAATTGATTTTGATGAAACTTTTGCACCTATTGCTAGAATTGAGGCTATTCGCATATTGCTTGCTTATGCTAACCATCATAATATCATCTTACATCAAATGGATGTGAAAAGTGCATTCCTCAATGGTAAGCTTGAGGAAGAAGTATATGTTGCTCAACCACCAGGTTTTGAGGATCCAAAACTTCCAGACCACATCTTCAGACTCAACAAGGCCCTCTATGGCCTCAAGCAAGCTCCTCGGGCATGGTATGATACATTGAAGGAATTCCTCATGAAGGAAGGCTTCAAACCTGGTTCACTCGATCTAACTCTTTTCACCAAACATATGATGATGAATTATTCGTGTGGCAAATATATGTTGATGATATTATCTTTGGCAGTACTAACCAATGTTACAATGACGAATTTGCCTATATGATGAGTGAGGAATATCAAATGTCTATGATGGGAGAGTTAAAATTCTTCTTAGGTCTTCAAATTCGTCAACAACACAATGGCATATTCATATCCCAGGAGAAATACCTCAAGGATGCGTGGAGGAAATTCGGCATGCAATATTGCAAAGGCGTCAAAATCCCTATGCCATGCAATGAAAATGCTAATGACTTCGATCAAAAGGTATACCGCTCCATGATTGGCTCTTTATTGTATCTATGTGCATCTAGACCGGATATTATACTTAGTGTTGTGAAGCACATTCTTCGATATCTAGCTCACACTCCAACACTTGGATTATGGTATCCCAAGGGCTCGGATTTTGATCTCATTGGATATTCTGACTCTGACTATGCTGGTGATCGGGTGGTTTGCAAGTCAACATCAGGCACATGTCATTTCCTCGGATGATCCTTGGTATGTTGGTCCTCGAAGAAACACAACTGCATATCACTCTCTACTGCTGAAGTTGAGTACATTGTTGCTGGATCTTGCTGTGCTCAATTGTTATGGATGAAGCAAACCCTCAAGGACTATGGCATCAATGTGAAGAATGTGCAACTCTACTGCGACAATGAGAGTGCTATCAAGATTGCTCACAACCCAGTTCAATACTCGAAGGCAAAGCACATCCAGATTCGTCATCATTTTCTTCATGACCATGTGTTGAAGGGACACATCTCCATCGACCACGTGAATACTGAAGATCAGCTGGCAGATATCTTCACAAAGCCCTTGGACGAGAAGAGATTTAGCAAATTGCAGTGTGAGCTAAATATCTTAGAATCTTTAAATGTTCTTTGAAAATGATACACATCCTAACACTTATGCAAAATTGATGACTTAGACGTGCAACACATGAAGTAACATTTTTCTTCAATCAATGAAGACTAACCCTCTAAGTGTGAAGAAATTCATGAAGAATTTGATTCTCAGAACCCTACGACAATTGTACGCGCTGTCTGAAATCATCATTCTTATACGGTGGGTCACGCCACCAACCATGGTTGAAAATCTTCAATTTGAGTTTTTGCAATTTCTTCAATTTTCAAATTCTCAAACATTTGCAATTTCCTCAGTCTTTCCGACAATGTTCTTCATATATATATATATATATATATATATATATATATATATATATATATATATATATATATATATATATATATATATATATATATATATATATATATATATATATATATATATATAGGATAGCACTATTCTAATCCTGGGATTAGAATAGTAATTTGGATCACATTGGCCTATATGGGGGCGATCGGACGTTCCTGAAATCCCGTGATCGGTAAAAGAAAAAAACACCCCAACTGCTAGCCACGACCCCTTCCCTAACCTCCCCCGATCCCATCTGGCACCTCCCCAGAACTGAATTGCGCCACCGCCGCCTCCCTTCCTACCCTGCGCCGCCGTCGGCCCCGGCCATCTCCCGCACCACTGTCGGGCCACTGCCACCTCCCGCGCCGATGGCTAGCCCCGGCCACCTACAGCGCCGCCGTCAGGGCCCTCCCCTGCTTCAACCATGGATCTGGCGCCCTTCCACCTCCCGCGCCGCTGCTGGGCCCAGGCCACCTCCCGTACTGCCGGCTGTCCTCGGCCACCTACAGCGCCGCCATCGGGCTCCTCCACTTCTTCAACCACGGATCCCTGCGAGAAGCTCACATCGGATCCCGCCTCTCCTTATGTGCACCGCCGGGAAGCCCGCGTCCTACACGACGCCATCATGGGAGACCAACCCTTGCAGCAACAAGTAGGGCCAGGCTGCAACTGCAGGATCCCGCCACCGTGGCCACTCACCTCGCGCCTTCAGCGATCTGCTGAGGCCTAAGCGGCGACCTGTCCGAGGCCTAAGCGTGACCTTCATGCTTGAATCTTCTCCAAGTTGCTATTGCCTACAACGGGAGGAACTGCTCCAACTTTTCTTCTCAAATCTCGATGACATGTCTTGTTTTGCATACTAAATGTTTGTGTTCTTTTTATTCTTGATCATTTCTATGAATTTTTGCTTTGTGCGTTCCTGTATTCTCTTCAGCTTGTGGTATGAAAAAAAATGTCCATGCGAACGAGAAAAAAAATTAAGTATAGAGAAGTCCATGTATAACTTCCCAGGAGGTTCTTGTATTACTAAGTGTGTGCTCATACGATTTCTCTCCTCTGCTCACGTTTCGCCGGCTCCCAGCAGGCGTGTCCGGCTTGTTTGCACAACAATTGTGTTCTTGCACAGCATGGATGGCTTTCTCTGTCTGACTTGCAGGCTCTGTGATGGGCAGGTTCAGAACTTTAGATACGCCCAAAGAGTCACATCCCTCTGCTACTAGCTAGCTCTTACCGAACCAGGTGGATCAGAGAAAAAAGTTCATTTTTTGCTTTTGCGTGTAGTTATAGAAGATGCGCACTAGATGTACTACTTCGGTTCGACTATATTTCTAGAGGAAGAAACAAAGAGCAGGTGATGTACGTTCATGAACTATGCTGCTGTTGTTTTTGATGGACGTACTGAACGTTTTTTGTTTCTTCTTGACTGGTGAACTATGCAGTTCTGCAATAACAAAATCTTGTTGCCTGACCAAATTGCTTCTAAGTACTATGTCGGCAAGAGCAGGAGAATTCTATGTTGCAAAAAGAATTCCATGTAGCTCCCTGGAAGCACATTTGTCTTTTTGCTTGAACCAAATTTCATCCCGTGTGAGATTCTACTTGGATGAAGAGAGGACAAAAGATCCTGAAATGGTGATGTGCTTTGGAAGTGGTCGCTCATATTTGTTTCTTCTAATGCCTGCAAGACTTGAACTTTTTCAGATTTCTAATAGGCGCCATGTCGGAGAAGGAATAAGAAGCTACAGGAGCAAAATGGAGGTGCGCCAGCATGCTTTGCGCTACCAACTATAGAATTATAGGTGTCTTCTTACCCACTGTCACGCTGCATCATCCCACCGGCATTTCGGTCTTCTTTGACTTCGATGTTCCTGCACTACTGCAAGGCGACGGTGGCAACTCAGCCCCACTGCGACCCGCACACTCTATCTTCTCCCCAACGCTACTTCTGGCCCTCCCAGCCTTCCAGTCCTACTGCTGCGACGAACTGGTGTCATCTCTGCTCAGCTGCTCGAACTCTCTGCTCACTTGTTCATGCTTTTCCAATTGTTTGTGTTAATGCCAGTAAGAATGAGTGTTGTAGAGATGGCTCATGCAGAGTGTTGAAACAATCATTGCTCATGTCGCCGGAGCTATCTACAATAGTTTTTTTTATGTTTGATGTTTATTAAAAAATGATTTTTTAATTTTCTATGAATAAAACTACGAAGTTCAAACTAAAATAATAGATAAGTTCATGATTTATAAAAAACTCAGATTTTTGTTCTTGCTAAAAAATAAAACGAAGAAGTTCAAATTAAAAAAATGGAACATCTCAAACAAAATTATAAAAAATTGATTTCCCAGTTTTAAAAACTAAAAATTCAGACACCCATCCCACGAGTAACACTATTCACAATGAAGTTCATATATAACAAAGTTGAAGTTCGCATAGAGAAAAAAGGTGCATTTCTGAAAAGGATGCACTGAAAAGTACATGTTCTTTGGTTCCTGATGCTTATATGGTGGTCCCCGAGTAAAAATGCAGCGTCCCCGAGGAGTAAAACTGCAGAGATCACGCGTAACACAATGATGATTCAATTTATTTTTCAAGTATTGTCCTTCAAAAAAGCTCATGCATATAATAAATCAAATTCGGGAGGTTTGAAAAAAATCAAACCCTCCATTCAAGAAATGTATCTAAAAAGGTTTAAAAAACTAGAGCTTGAAATTTTAAAAAATCAAGTGGTTCGATGTTTTTAAAAAAAAGGATTTTCCCGTTACTAAAAGAAATAAAACCAAGAAGTCCAAATTAAAAAAGAGGATCGGTTCGATGATTATACAAAATCTAGATTTTCTTGTTATTAAAGAATGGAAAAAAGAAGTTCAAAAAATAAAAAACAAGAAGTCCAATTTTTAAAAATAAAGAAGTTAAAAAATCATAAAAAAGTACTTCCATTGTTTCTAAAGTTACAAAAAAATCTAGAAGTTCAAGTTTAAAAACGGAAGGTCCAATATTTATTACAAAACTTGGATATTTCCATTACTAAAAGAAATAAACCAAGAAGTCCAAATTACAAAAATAGAGAAGTTTGATATTTCTCAATAAATTTAGATTTTCGTTGCTACCAAGGAAATAAAATCAACAAGTTCAAATTAAAACGGAAGTAGTTCAATGTATATGGAAACCCAAAATTCTTTATGTTTCTAGGAAAAATAAAAGTATGATGTGCAATTTGTAAAAGAACGTTTGATGCTTACTCGAAAACATATTTTTTTCTAAGAATAAAACTGAGAACTTCAATTTAAAATAACAGAGAAGTTTGAAGTTTATAAAAAACTCAATTTTTTCTCGTTACTAAAGAATAAAATGAAGAAGTTCAAATTAAAATAAATGGTACACCTAAAGAAAGTTCAAACCAAATTTCCCTGCTTTAAAAAACTAGAAGTTCAAAGTAAAATAATGAAGTGGATTGATGTTTATAAAGCCCAAGGTTCTCAGATTAAAATAAATGGTACACCTAAAAAGAGTTTTATCTTAGTGAAAAAAATGGTTGCTAGAAGTTCAAGTGCTAGGCGAGGAAAAGTTCAAAAATTCTTGTGAGAGAGGTTCACCGTGTATTTAGATGTCCAAAATACATAAAAAAGATGTTGTTTTTTGTGTTTTAAAATAAATCTCTCAAACCAGAGAGAAGTTCAAAGTAATAGTAATAAAGTGATAAACCATAAAGTTAAACAGAGTGAAGTTCAAGCTGACATGCCCCAGAAGTTCAACTACTTCACGCAGTGCAAAAAGCAGCACGTCAAAAAACAACACGTCAAAAATAGAGTGAAGTTCAAGCAGACATGCCCCAAAAGTTCAACTACTTCACGTAGTGCATTTCCATTCGCGATAAAGGTAGAAATCATGATGTTTTCATTTCTCTAATTTACTTCAAAACAACAGGAATATTAATTGTGTAAGTTCAAGTCCTTGGTCAGAGAAAGTTAAAAAAAGTTATTGTGAGAAAGTTTTGTACAAAAGGAATATCATTTGTGTAACACTGACGAATGGATGAGAAAATTACAAACGATAATACGTCACAGAAGTTCAACGTGAAAACAGCAGGAAGTTCAACTACTGCACTGAATGAATTTTAGATGAAAAACTTTTAAAACTGTCGCGAGTATGAAAAATGATCAACACGGGAAAGTTGTGTGTTTACAGCAGCTTTCCATCTGGATATCACTTGCTCAATTCCGTTGAGTGGATGGAGAGCTACGAGCAAAAAAAACACGTGAAAAACAGAGTGTACAGGTAGACATGATGAGAAGTTCAAGTTCTTCACACGGTGCATTTTGGAGAATCTGTTCCGTGACAAAGGCAGAACACACAATCTTGTTGTTTTCAAAATTACTTGAAAACAGCTAGGAATTAGAGAAAATCATCAACATGAAAAAGTTTCACATTTTCTGTAGCTTTTCGAGGGTATATTATTTGCCCATTCCGATAAAGTTTGTAGAAATTACGGCCAAAAAAAGTTTTTAGCCATTTTCAAAATTGTCTAAAAACCATAAGGACTTGGGAGAAACAATAGATGCAAAAACATTTCGCATTTCCTCAAGCTTTCCAACGCCATATCATTTGCTGCATTCGGACATACGGTTCAAAAATTAGCTTGAAAATAAAATTTTGGTGGAACTTGTATAGTTTTCTAAATTAATTTTAAACCATTCAAAATTAGAAAAAACTTTCGACATGAAAAAGTAGTGCATTTTTATAAGATTTCCAACGCCATATCGTTTGCCTCAATTGGATTAGTCGTTTAGAAATTCTGTCGAAAATACGAACTCGACTGTTCGGTTTGCGAATTTTTACGATTTTCCAACTTACTCTTTAACCATAGGGAATTATAGAAAACTATCAACATGTGGAAGGAGCGGTTTTGCAGCAGCTTTCCAAGGCCATATTATTTGCCCCATTCTGATAAAAGGTTTAGAAATGCGATCGAAAATACGATTCACTTTTTTGTATGAGAAAAAACGGTTTTCAAAACTGCTCTTAAACCACTTACATTTTACCAAAAATTTAACTTCGGTCATGATACTCGTGTCCATAGCTTTCCAACTGTATATCGCAAGCCCCATTTGGACACTTTTTAGCTGAATTTCAACCTAGTACTCGGGGAAGGTTAGATTGGGTAACTCAGGAAGTTCACGTTGTGATCAGTGTTGGGGAACGTTGCAGAAAATTAAAATTTTTCCTACGGTTTCACCAAGATCCATCTATGAGTTCATCTAGCAACGAGTCATGGGAGAGTGATTGCATCTACATACCACTTGTAGATCACGTGCGGAAGCGTTCAATGGAACGGGCTTGATGGAGTCGTACTCGCCGTGATTCAGATCACCGATGACCTAGTGCCGAACGGACAGCACCTCCGCGTTCAACACACGTACGAAGCGGATGACGTCTCCTCCTTCTTGATCCAGCAAGGGGGAAGGAGAGGTTGATGAAGATCCAGCAGCATGACGGCGTGGTGGTGGATGCAGCAGAACTCCGGCAGGGCTTCGCTAAGCAACTATGGGAGGAGGAGGAGGTGTTGCAGGGAGGAGGAAGGCACCAGGGCTTATGGGTGCGGCTGCCCCTCCCTCCCCTCCCTTTATATAGGGGCAAGGGAGAGGGGGGGCGCAGCCTTGCCCCTTCCTCCAAGGAAGGGGTGCGGCCAAGAGGGGGGGAGGAGTCCATCCTCCCCAAGGCACCTAGGAGGTGCCTTCCCCTCTTTGGACTCTCCCCTCTCCAAGTCTCCTTGGCGCATGGGCCTCTTGGGGCTGGTGCCCTTGGCCCATATAGGCCAAGGCGCACCCCCTACAGCCCACGTGGCCCCCCGGGGCAGGTGGACACCCCCGGTGGACCCCGGACCCCTTTCGGCACTCCCGGTACAATACCGATAAAGTGCGAAACTTTTCCGGCGACCAAAATAAGACTTCCTATATATAAATCTTTACCTCCGGACCATTCCAGGACTCCTCGTGACGTCCGGGATCTCATCCGGGACTCCGAACAACATTCGGTATACTGCATACTCATATTCATACAACCCTAGCGTCACCGAACCTTAAGTGTGTAGACCCTACGGGTTCGGGAGACACGTAGACATGACCGAGACGGCTCTCGGGCAATAACCAACAGCGAGATCTGGATACCCATGTTGGCTCCCACATGCTCCTCGATGATCTCATCGGATGAACCACGATGTCGAGGATTCGAACAACCCCATATACAATTCCCTTTGTCATTCGGTACGTTACATGCCCGAGACTCGATCGTCGGTATCCCAATACCTCGTTCAGTCTCGTTACCAGCAAGTCACTTTACTCGTACCGTAATGCATGATCCCGTGACCAAACACTTGGTCACTTTGAGCTCATTGTGATGATGCATTACCGAGTGGGCCCAGAGATACCTCTCCGTCATACGGAGTGACAAATCCCAGTCTCGATCCGTGTCAACCCAACAGACACTTTCGGAGATACCTGTAGTGCACCTTTATAGTCACCCAGTTACGTTGTGACGTTTGGTACACCCAAAGCACTCTTACGGTATCCGGGAGTTACACGATCTCATGGTCTAAGGAAGAGATACTTGACATTGGAAAAGCTCTAGCAAAACGAACTACACGATCTTGTGCTATGCTTAGGATTGGGTCTTGTCCATCACATCATTCTCCTAATGATGTGATCCCGTTGTCAATGACATCTAATGTCCATAGTCAGGAAACCATGACTATCTGTCGACCAACGAGCTAGTCAACTAGAGGCTCACTAGGGACATGTTATGGTCTATGTATTCACACGTGTATTACGATTTCCGGATAATACAGTTATAGCATGAATAAAAGACAATTATCATGAACAAGGAAATATAATAATAACCCTTTTATTATTGCCTCTAGGGCATATTTCCAACAATCAGAATATATATAGGGTGGGTCTGTTATGATAATATCCTTAAGAGTCATTCTAATTACACTTTCGCTTATTCTGCTAACACCTACCTCCCTCTCCCCAAAAACAACAACACTCTCCCGCACCAAAACTACCCACCCTCCCTCCCACCTTCTCTTCGTGCCCAACCCCCTCCCTCCCACCTTCTCTTCATGCCCAACCCCTCCCTCCCACCTTCTTCCTCCTCAGCCACCTCCCCCACCATCCCTCCACCTTCCTCTGCCAGCGCCGCCAGGGGCTCGTGCCTCCCTCTCCCTTCCCCACCTCCACCCGCCACCACCTATCCAGGCGCTTCGCCAGCCTCCACACCAGGCACCACCTCGCGACTGCCGGCGCAGATTAGGGTGCACCGCCCCCCAAGCGCCCCACGTGGCTATCGGCGGGGACGGGATCAGACCGCGCCCCGCCACCTTTCGCCAAGCCTGTTCCGGCGACTCACCACTCCACCCGGCCAAGTAACCCTGCGCCACCCTCTGCATCGCATCTGGTGAGATCCGGTGCTTCATGCCTCCCATGGTCGGATCCCGCTCCGCCCCGTCTGGATCAAGCCAGGCTGCTCACGGCGCGAGCCTCCCCGGCCACCACCGAGCATTGCTCCCAGCCAGATCGAGGCGTTTCGATGATTCCTCAGCCCCTGTACTTCACCCTCTGTTCTCCGGATCGGTGGACGGGGAGCTCCGATGATTCCTCTGCTCATTGGTTTCCCACGAGATCGTGGCATTTCATACTCGTCGCCGGTTCCTGGCTGTTCAGCTAACCGACGATCTCCTCCACGCAAGAAGAGGAGGACCTCGACCCCAAGCCCATGTGCAGTTCTTTCCGCCACACATCATGGACGAGCGTCGTCATGATTTTTTTTGTAGAACTGTTTGTGATTTTTCTACAGGGGCAAAATTTTTTGTAGCTCACTTCGGCGCCCTCTAAAGTTTGTGGCAGGTGCAGCAGGCACATGCGTGCAGTGCGCCAGCGTGGCCGGGGTGTTCACGCCCCATGTCATTTTGCATTGTATAACTCCTTTAATTTTTGTTTTCCACAGTTTGGAGGCAAAGATGTTGCAGTGCATTCGCGGGATGACGATGCCAACTTTTATATTCCATTGTGGGCGTCTACTTCCACGGTTCAGTTCTTTTTGTTATATAGAGAAAATGGTTGAGAAACTAGTTGAAAATCTCAGTTCTTTTTGTTATATAGGGAAAACAATTGGGAAAAGTAGTTGAAAATCATTGCAGTTCATTGTGGGGTTCCGGTGGTTCTCTTTGTACAAATAACAACAACATTTGTATAATCTACCAAGTTTGTAAAAGTGTTGTTTGACAACAGATGTTGTTTGATGTGGCTTGTTGTGAATTGCTAAGTGGTCCACTCTATAAAAATATAAAGTTTGATGCAGCTCACTAATAGTCTAGATGAATTTACAAAAAGAAGCTTCAAAAGACAAAACAATTATGTGGTCCACTTCGATACATGTTGTGGTTCGCTTGCTCATCTATGCGGTCCACTCCTATTTATAAAAAAATGTTGAAAATAAGACAACAAAAACTCGTTCGAGAAAATTTACGTAAGATAATAAGAATTCATGAAGTACACTTGACTGTTTGATACAGTGTGTTTTCCTGTCTAAAGAAGTGCGTTCTGCTCTCTGATGCGGTCCACGCGTCGATTTTGGTGTTTGCATGAAGCTCAGTTTGCGCGCGTGTGCGGCTCGGCTACCTATTTCATGTAGTCGACTACATCAACAGCTGCAGTGCGTTTGGTCCTTGGATGTGGTTCACTTTTGAGAGTGATGTTGTTCACTTGTGCACACATGGAACTGCGTAAAAAAGTAGCGAAACAACAAAATAGTAATGTGGTTCACTATGATATATGTCACAGTTCACTTGCCCCCTTCTCTACGGTCCACTCTTGTTCATAAAAAAATGAAAAAAAGACAACAAAAACTTGTCTGAGAAAATTTGCGTTCGACAAAAGAAATCATGAAGTTCTCTCGACCGTCTGATGCAATGCGGTTTTCAGTCTAACGCAGTGCGGTTTCTGTCTGATGTAGTACATACGATGATTTTGGTGTCGCGAAAAAGAAGAGTGTCCGCATTTCATTGAAATCAAAATTGCTCTTAAACCATAAGGAATCGGAGAGAGTGTTCCACATGAAGAAGTTGTGCCTCATCGATATCTTTCCAACGACATGTAATTTGAATCATTTCGACCACTGGTTTGTAAAATTTTCGCAAAAAACGGCCGCTGCCTCTCGTCGTCAGCCGCACGATTTTCAAAATTAACTAAAAATCGTAAGAAATATCAAAAACATTTCAACATATGAAAGTTGCGCCTCGTCCGTAGCTTTTCAACAAACGGTTCAAAACCTAGAGCGAAAACTATAAAACAAATTTCAAAATATTCGAAAAAACAGAATTCCGCGATTTACTAAATTTAAAACTGATCTTAAAACAAATTTCGAAATATTCGAAACTGCTCTTAAAAACAGAATTCCGTGATTTACTAAGAGCAGTTTCAAATTTACTAAATCGCGGAATTGTGTTTTCCAAAAAATTCAAATTTTCGATACTGTTTTCGCTCCAGTTTTTTAACCGTTTGTCAAAACGAGGCATGTAATATACCATTGAAAAGATATGGACGAGGCACAACTTTCATATGTTGAAATATTTTTGAGATTCCTTATGGTTTTTAGTTAATTTTGAAAATCGTATGGCTGACGACGAGAGGCAGCTGCCGTTTTTCGTGAAATTTTTACAAACCACTAGTTGGAATGATCCAAACAATTGGCTGTTGGAAAGATATCGCCGAGACGCAAATTTTTCATGTAGAACACTCTCTCTAATTCCTTACGGTTTAAGAGCAGTTTTGAAATTACCAAAATACGGATACTCTGTTTTTCGCGACACCAAAATCGACGCGTGTACTCCATCAGACAGAAGAATGCACTGCTTCAGATGAAAAACCGCACTGCATCAAACAAGCAAGCGCACTTCATGATTTCTTTTGTCAGACGTAAAAAATTTCAATACGAGCGAGTGAATCGCGCTTCGTGTCGAACATAAGTGAACCGCAACAGTATGGAGAAGTGAACCTCATTATTCTTTTGTCGTTTACATGGCATTTTTTTTTCACTTCACAATGGTAGGTAGTGAACCGCGACACATACCAAAAGTGAACCGCATTACTTTTTTTATTCTGCCTATTTTTTGCGTTTTTACCTTTTGGGTCCAAGTGAACGGCAAGACTCTTGAAAATGAGCCGCAAGCACTCTCGAAAGTGAACCACACTACTTTTTTTTTAGTATTTTAAACTTCTTCAACGAACACAACATAAACATTCCCAAATACATCTTTTTAAATGAAGTGTACTACAAAGTCCTTTGGAGCGGACTTTTTTAAAGACTGGAGTGCACTGAAATTTTCTTTTTCTTTTTCTCTACAGAGTTTTGATTTTCCCGTAGTGCACTACATATTTTTTTTGGTTTAAAAATGAAATATGCACTGCGGGGACGAGGCAAGAGGACTGCATTTTTTGTTTGCACGCTACACATTACACACAAGCATTCATCCACATCCATTTTCTACTCTCATTTCCTCTCTACATTTTCTCAAACAACAAAATGAACCTCTTTCGAAAGGAACATCGATGCTCTCTTCTCCCTCGTTACCGAGTGCAGAACAAATTACTTTTCCAAAAAATGAAAAAGATGAATGTAGTGAACTTCCTAGTCAGTTTTATCACGCAACAAATGAAAAAGTTGTATATAGTGAACTACCACGTAAGTTATTCTTAGCATTTTTTCACCAAGGAATTAAAGTGAACTTCTCGACTAACGAAAGCAAACCTCTCGACGAACGAAAGTGAACCTCTCAACAGAAATTATAACACAGCCAACTCGCATCACACTCCAGTATTATGTGTGTGTTTTCTCGAACAATAAAACAAACTTTAGAAAAAAACGACGATATTCTTTTTTTCTCCTTCATACATGTGTTGCACTACATGTCGATACAATTTGCACAGCAAAACAAGAAAACAAGCACTTCTCTGAACTGCATCCGTGCGAGGCCATGGCACACACAAGCACTGAAACGGCCATGACACCGGACCACGTGGTAGGCCATGGCGAACTGCATCTGAAGGCAAAAAAAGAAGCAGCAAAACAGGCAATTTTTGAACAGCACAGGGCGTTGTTGCCGCCGTTCACCTCTAGCTCAGTGATTGAAGGAGGTTGGCCTCCTGCCTGCCCTTGTGGCGATGCCCTGTAACAAAGGGGGGAGAGATGGAGGTAGGGGATAGAGGAAGGGCTGCGGTGGAGGCCATGAATCGCACGACTGCAGCCACCGTTCTGGGATCCTCTGGTAGGTCGCCGGAGTAAGGGATCTTGGCTATTGGAATGGGACAGGGGGAAGAACCCTCCTACCTCTTCTCTACCGGTGGCCTCCTACCTCCTCTCTGGTGCTGCACCACACGCCCTCGAGGGTGACCTGCAAATGAAACAACGATTAGGGTGAGCAGGGGATGGGTGATGGAGCTCGTTGGCGTCGGGGAACAGCACCACATATTGGAATCTCGGCCCCGGGTTGCCAGCGTGATGGTCGCGGCTGGAGGCGTCATGCCCGGATCTCGCTGGGGAATACGAAGGTCGACATGGGGGGAGGGGTGGGTTTCCTGAGCCATGCGATCCTGTGTGGATCTCGCCGTCGCCGTGACGGAGAAGTAGTTAGAGGAGGCATTGGGCTCCCGGGGTGGCCAAGATCTGGTTATCCAGCGAGGTGGCGTGCGCCATGAGGTGGTGGCAGAGGCGGGGTGGGGGAATGGCGGGGCGATGCGATGGGGAAGGGGAGGCACGGCGGTCAAGAGTGGGAGGAGGTGCGTCGGCCGTCGGGCTTGGATGGAGCTGTGGCAGCACGGCGCTGTGGGGCGGGGGCGGGAGGCACGCCGATCGGGAGTGGGAGGAGGTGGTGGTGTGGGGTGTCGCATTGTTCGGGGCCATCCCCGTGGTCGCCGGCTACCGGGTTGGTGGTGGCCGGTGACGGGGCTGGAGGTAGGTGGTGGTGGGGTGGGGTGCCCTGCTGCACAGGGGGGAGGAGTTTGGTGGAGGTGTGGGGCTCGGGGGAGAGTGGTGGGTGGTCGTGGGTGGAGGGGGTGGGATTTTTGTTCAGTGCAGTTCTGTCGTCGTTAGTCTGTAGCTACCGGTGCGGGTCGTAGGTGTTATCAGAATAAGCCAGGTGTTATGAGAATAAGACTCTTAAGGGTGTTATCATAATAGACCCACCCTATATATGAGTTTTTCATGTCCTCTACATCATTCACTTATTGCTAATTCTTCAAGTTGCTTTTTCAACTAAGTGAACGGATCGGACCCATTCCCCCTCTATGCTAAACTCAACCCAGTCTGTTCAAAAATTCTTCATGTGCGTTCTATTTGAAATCCGTTCAAAATCATCACTGTGTCCTTGACAGCTGAAGAATTTGCGAACGAACCGTTAAAATTTTCATATCCAATTTTTTGGCTTTTGCCGCTCAAATCCTTCCACATCTCATGACAGGATTAAACTACTCACCCACGATCTAACACGATCTCCACCTCTCTGTACGTGGGTGACACATGTCGCTAGGATAGCAAGGGTCAGGGGCACATTCGTCCAATTTTTTCCACTTCGGCTATAAATACCCCTCCCCTTTCTCTGAGCTCATTTACTCTGCTTGATCTCTCTCCCTCGCTCGAGCTCTCTGATCTAGTGTTGCCATTACATTTCATCATCGCTGGTGAGGAAGAGCTTCGCTGCCTCGACCTCGTCGCCGTCGTATTCGCGTCGGCCGCGGAAATATTCACCTCCGCCACCGCCATAGTTGTCATCCTCCGCCAAGTTAGGGTGTAGAAGATCTGACCGGGCGAACATCCACTGTTCACCTCTCAGTTCGTCGTGTTCTTTGTCAAGGGTAAATAAAAATTTACTTTTACTGCCCTTGTTGATTCTGATGATTTCCACAAAATCTTCAAAAGGTGTTTATTCTTTAACTTCCATATCCTTAAAACACCAAAGTTGCTTCTGTTCTTGATTTTTTTCCTAAGATGTGTTTTTCTTCAAGATTCCTCAATTGTGTGGATTTCCAATCTATACAACGCTGGAACCTAAGATAAGAACTCTTAGTGAAATTCCTCAACACTCCACTGGTCAAATTCCTCAAACTTCATTCCTTTTAAAAGCAAAATTCTGAGAACGCATATGACCTCTCCAAATTCTTCGCACCTATACTCTATTCACTACACATGTCTGCTGCTGAATTACTAGGTTCTCATCAACTTAACTCATTTGCAGCGTTCCTCGAAGAAAAACTGCATACCTTTTCAGAGACCTCTATTGTTCAGAATCCTCAGGTGAAGAATATGGCTGATGGTAAGCGTCCTCACAAGGGAGGAAAGAGGCCTGAGACAAACACTACCTTCAAAATCCCTAAAGAAATATATGAAGAATAATGTACTCCTGATGAAGCCAAGCATGGCAAGGAGAAAAAAAATCAGCGCAAGGTGCGCATTCAGAGGATCGAATGCAGATGGGCAAAAGAATGGAGGGAATATCGTTATGTCACTCCCAAGTACATGAAGATATTCGTTGTCAATCCTCCATGCCCAAGACCTCCACTGGATCTAGGCCAAGAAGCTGATCCCACAAGCATCAGAAGAGGTGAGGAATTTCCCAAGGAATTGGCAAAGCGCCAAAGAAAATTGGCCAAAGTAGCAAAAGAAGTAGTGAAGAAATTCAATGAAGATTCTGCTGCTGCTGAGGCCTTTGCTAGCAAGCCCAAGAAGGCTATGCCGAAGAAGTCTGCTGTGAAACCACCTTCTTGTGACGCCCGGATAATTAGACTACAGTAATCCCAAGCTAATGATGCCACGTCACCTCCATTACTGTGATTAAACTCACGTTGATTCGAACCCGATTCAAATTCAAATTTAAAACATAGGCAAACAACAAAAGTTTCCAAACTTTAAAACTAAAATGTTCGGAGTGAACTAAATAACGCAGCGGTAATTATGGTGGAGAAACCAAACTTCGATAAAGTGTTTAAAGGCTCTAAGATAATTAAAACAGTAGTTAAAACAGTTAAATACATGCCTATTGAATTTTTTAAAATATTAAACTATTTTATTTTCGGTTGAGAATTAAGGTGGCAGTAGTATATTTATAAATACAAATTTAGGTGCTAGTGTTTTTATAAAACTGTAATAAAAGGGAACTTAAAATAAAACAGAAAAGAAAATACAAAAGAGAAAAACTAAACAGACAAAAAAAGGGAAAAGAACCCCCCCCCCCCCCCCCCCCCGGCTCCGGCCCAGCAGGCCATCAACCCCACTGGGCCACCCACCAGGCCCAGCCGGCCACACCTTATCCCCTCACCCCCCCCCTCAAACCCTAACCCGTAACCCCCTCCCTCACTCGCCCCCCCCCCACTACGCTCTCTTCCCCCTCTCTCCCGATTGGATCGGGAGGTGGGGCAAACCACCGATGCTGCCGCCCTAAGCCCGATGCCGCCCCCCCCCCCCAGATCCCGTCCTCGCCGGACCGATCCGCCGCCGCCTGGACCTCGCCTCCTCATCCCCCTGCTCGTCGGAGCGTCGTCCCCGTCCGCCACCCCGAACCCCGCCGCTCGACGCCGTCATTAGAAGCCACCACGCCGGACCACACCACGCCGCCTCGCCGACCTTCCTCCTCGCCGGCGCCGTCGTCCCCGACTCTTCCTCAACACCCGCTGCCACGTACCCTACAACTACGATGAGGCCCTCGGCCTCCCCTTCCCCTCGCTCGCACACCGTCCCGCACCGGCGCGCAACCACCGCGACTCCCGTCCGCTGCCATCGACCGTTGCACTCGCCGCATCGTGGATGCGCCCGACCCCACCCTGGAGCCGCCCGCGGCCACCTGCCTCCGCGCGTGTCCACCGTCGAGCTCCCGCACGCCCTGGACCGCGCTTGGCCGCGCCCGACCGTGGCCAACAGCGCGCGCTCGCGCCCACGCCCCCTCTGACCAAGCCCGGCCATGGAGGGTCTCCGCTCCCCCTTGCTGCTGCCCGCCCGGCCACCACCGCCTCCATCCCGCGGCTCCTGGCCGCGCCCGCCAGGGCCATCGCCGTCCGGGGCCTCCCCTGCTCCCTGCCTCCTACCGCTGTCGAGCGATGCCGCCGACGTAGCTGGGCCTCGCGCCCTTGCTGCGGTGGCCTCGGGCACGGGCACCCATTGCCCGAAACCGCCACGCCCGCACCTGGCGCCCAGCGCCCACTAGCGCCCGAAAACCCACTAAGGCCCCTGGGGCCTATGACAGATGGGCCCCACGCCCAAAACATTTTTTTATTAAAAAAGGAGAATTAAAAAAATATAATAAATAAATAATTAATAATATAATTAATTAATTAATTAATTAATTAACTAATTAATTAACTTAACTAATCCTGTTTAGTTTAACTAATTAAGATTAATTAACCTAATAAATACTTACCCTAATTAACTACTGTTAATTAGCTAAACAATCCCTAACAGGTGGGACCCACCTATCAGGTTACCCAGTCAACCTCTATTGACTGCTGACATCATGCTGACATCAGCAATCACTGTTCTGGATAATGTTGCATTAAAATAATTAAATAAATCCTGAAAATGATTTAAATCTTTTAAAATTAATAGAGAATAAACCGTAGCTCAGATGAAAATACTTTCTACATGAAACTTGCTCAGAACGATGAGACGATTTCGGATACGCAGCCCGTTCGTCCACCACACACCCCTAACATATCAAACACGCAACTTTCCCCCTCCGGTTCATCTGTCCGAAAACACGAAACACTGGGAATACTTTCCCGGATGCTTTCCCCCTTCGTCGGTATCACCTACTACCGCGTTAGAACACGTCTAGCTCTGCTTGTTGTCCTGTTATGCACTTGCTTGCTATGTATTTACTGTTTCTCCCCCCCCCCTCTTCTCTCCGGTAGACCCCGTGACGATGCTGATGCCCCTGTGGTCGACTACATCACTGACGACCCCTCTCTCTTGCCAGAGCAACCAGGAAAGCCCCCCCCTTGATCACCAGATATCGCCTATTCTCCTCTATACTGCTTGCATTAGAGTAGTGTAGCATGTTACTGCTTTCCATTAATCCTATTCTGATGCATAGCCTGTCATTGTTGCTACAGTCATTGATACCTTACCCGCAATCCTACATGTTTAGCATAGGATGCTAGTATTTTTCATCTATGGCCCTACATTCTTGTCCGTCTTCTGTGCTATACTATCGGGCCGTGATCACTCTGGAGGTGATCACGAGTATATACTATATACTTTCTACATGATACATGTGGAGACTAAAGTGGGGTCGGCTGGTGGAGCACCCGCGAGTGGATCTTTGTGGCGGAGCGACAGGCCAGGTTGAGACCGCCTAGGAGAGAGGTGGGCCTGGCCCTGTTCGGCGTTCGCGGATACTTAACACGCTTAACGAGATCTTGGTATTTGATCTGAGTTGGCTACGAGCCTATACGCACTAACCATCTACGCGGGAGTAGTTATGGGTATCCCAACGTCGTGGTATCAGCCGAAGCACTTCGTGACGCCAGCGACTGAGTGGCGCGCGCCGGATTGGAACATAAGCCTGCTCTTGTATTAAGGGGGCTAGTTCTGCTTTCAGCCGCGTACGCAACGTGCAGTTGTGCTATGGGCGATGGGCCCAGACCCCTGTGCGCTTAGGTTTAGACCGGCGTGCTGGCCTCTCTGTTGAGCCTAGGTAGGGCTGCGACGTGTTGATCTTTCGCGGCCGGGCATGACCCGGGAAAGTGTGTCTGGCCAAATGGGATCAAGCGTGTTGGGTAAGTTGGTGCACCCCTGCAGGGAAGTTAATCTATTCGAATAGCCGTGATCTTCGGTAACAGGACGACTTGGAGTTGTACCTTGACCTTATGACAACTAGAATCGGATACTTAATAAAACACACCCTTCCAAGTTCCACAGACAACCCGGTGATCGCTCTTCCACAAGGCGACGAGGGGAGGATCGCCGGGTATGATTATGCTATGCGATGCGACTGGAGATGCTACCTGGAGATGCTACTTGGAGATGCTACTTGGAGGACTTCAATCTACTCTCTTCTACATGGTGCAAGACGGAGGCTGCCAGAAGCGTAGTCTTCGACAGGATTAGCTATCCCCCTTTTATTTTGGCATTCTGCAGTTCAGTCCACCGATATGGCCCTTTACACATATACCCATGCATATGTAGTGTAGCTCCTTGCTTGCGAGTACTTTGGATGAGTACTCACGGTTTCTTTTCTCCCTCTTTTCCCCTTTCCCTTCTGCCTGGTTGTCGCAACCAGATGCTGGAGCCCTGGAGCCAGACGCCACCGTCGACGATGATTCCTACTACACTGGAGGTGCCTACTACTACGTGCAGGCTGCTGACGACGACCATGAGTATTTTAGGAGGATCCCAGACAGGAGGCCTGCGCCTCTTTCGATCTGTATCCCAGTTGTGCTGCCTTCTTAAGGCAAACTTGTTTAACTTATGTCTGTACTCGGATATTGTTGCTTCCGCTGACTCGTCTATGATCGGGCACTTGTATTCGAGCCCTCGAGGCCCCTGGCTTGTATTATGATGCTTGTATGACTTATTTATGTTTTAGAGTTGTGTTGTGATATCCCCGTGAGTCCTTGATCTTGATCGTACACATTGCATGCATGATTAGTGTACGATTGAATCGAGAGCGTCACAAGTTGGTATCAGAGCCGACTGCCTGTAGGAATCCCCCTTCCACACTCCTTGGCCGAAGTCGAGTCTAGACATTGCAAAAACTTTTACTAACTTGGCTGTGTGCCTTACGGGCCCACGTCGCCATCGGGTGGTATAAGGATCTTTTATTCCTCGTCTATACTCTGGGACTCTGATCTCTCTACTATTCGGGTTTAATGAATTTTCTAACTCTAAGATTAGGATCTCGTGATCGCATCCACCCGAAGAGCCCCTTATTGCAGAGGATCGCCTGCTACATCAGAAGATTCTGAAGATACTCTCTGATGTTCTCTCGAGACTTGTGCCCATCACTTTGGCTATTCCTGACCACCGATAAATCCGTATGGATAACTACTTACACTTGCCATTCTTACGATCATCCCCCATTGATCTTGCTATTACAAGATACCCTGAAGTTTTCTCTATTGTTCTGAGAATACTTTGTGCCTACTACCTAGCAGTTCTTTGCCACATGAATACCCCTTCGAATAAATCCTCGCACTTGTCGAGTATCCGCTCATCCCCAGTTGTTCATGTGTTTCACAAAAGTCTTCGAAATAATATTCGATCTTCCGAAAATCCTTTGGGGCCTTTGGCTCTTGAAATTCTTGCTTGCTTGCATTATGGATAATCCCATAAGTCTCGTAGTCATATTGACATTCCTTGTCATTACCATTTTGAGTCTGTTGACTCAATATGTTTGCGAATACACGCAATCATCATTGATCCTTATAAATTACTTTTCCGGCTGAGCTGCCATTCTTTTTACTGGAATTGGTTCTCGACCAATCCAATTGTCTTTGATTGTACCCTACGGCTATTCAACTTATCCACCCCTAATCAGAGCATTACTTCTGATCCCTTGATTTGGAAATCATAATTCCTTTGCATTTGACAATTGAGTTAGTCAGTTGTTTCTATAATCTGCTTCCTCTAGTTGAGTACCGATGCTCACGTCAGATCCCTTGTGGACCACCAGATCCTTTGTTGGATTTTATCTGACAACACCCTTCATATTCAATAAACTTGTGAGCCTTTTCTCGGATACATAATGCCTTTGGTAAATTGTATCGTCTGCTTTCTCAACCATGCTCTGCCTTCGAGCTTTAGTTAATTACTTCTAAAAGATTCTGGTATAGGATTCTAAGATGCCCCGATGGGTTGAACCTATGCCTTCCTTAATATGTGTGAACTCGAAAGTTTTCACGAGTCGTACTCTTCTGGTATTTTGCCAGATAAAATTTCAATGCTATAACTTCATCGAAAGCGAGAAGTGAATGAAAGGGTATGCATTGGAGAAGTGGGAGTCGACCTTGAACTTTGTGTTCATGCCCATGGACGCGATGTATATCCTATCATGGAAGCTTCTTGTAACAATAACTATTTCCTTGATAACTAACATATGGTATCTGTGAATTGATCCCTTGCAACCGTGGTTCCGACCATGATTGTTCTTCTTTGATCTCATTTCTCGGACAAGTTAAAACAATTGTCTCCTATGGATCAATACACCGGTCCAACCTTTACTTTGATCTTGTGTCGAGTATTACCCCCCTGGTATCTCGAGATTATCATGGAACTGCATAACTCCTTATGAGTTCTTCATCAAGTGCTACCTTCCCACTGATTCCAATTTTTCACGGGCTCTGAGTTAATAAACACTCAAAGACACCGATAACGGAACCGAGTCCGCACTACGGTTCAACAACTCTTCAGTAAGCTTCTATAAGTACGAGTTTGTACCCGATCACGCCATTCCTAGCCTGTTTGGCTATATCATTGTCGTGATGATTTTAACTGTGCTACCCGGTCCTTCTTCTCGGAGCACAATTTTCGACGATGAACTAACCTTACGTCGATCCTCATCGTCATACCATTTCGCCTTGAACAACAAGCTTGGTTTCGAGTTGTGTCGCACCCTTGGTTCCAATAACCTTTCACTTCATCATTACTTTGACTTGATGTCGTCGCCGATCGATTACATCTTCATGAACTCTCGCGACAAAGGTGTCGTGATCATCAACATTCTGAGCTCATCCAGGATATCAATTGAATTCATGATGAGAAATACCATCCTTGCCCTCGATGAATTGTATTATCATCGACCACTTTATTGCCTTCCCACCAACACAAGCTGGTTCATGCTTGGTGTTATACCTTGAGTTCCTTGCTATCCAGCAATTGTTCTTCTTTACCTTGGAGTATTACCATCCTTTATGTCAAGAATGTTCTGAGAATTGTTCCACCTCTTGAGAATTCTTGACATAGAAATACTTCTCACCATCACCATTCTTTCTTGGTCCCCGTGTTAATTCCAACAAGTGAAGGGTGTTGTTTGGATTCTTTCCTTCTAGCAACCCTATTTTTTTAGTTAATGGTCGAAAGTTCATTCTTAGGCTATTGATTATTGAATCACCATTCTGACATTGGTCGTGCAACCCAACCCATATTTCGGGCGCACCTTTCAACCACTGTTAATTGTGTATGTTTACCTCGAGCATACTTCCTTATATCATTTGATCTGACAAATGTTATCTCCTTGTTCACTTAATTGTGGAAATCCATCTTTTGGGAATCTCGGTGAATTGCCGTTGAGTTCACCAGACACCTCCTTGTCCTCTCCTTGGTTTAATGATGAACTATTGCTTCAGAAACCCGCTCCCATAGTTCATTTCTCGAGGATCTTGCAATGTCATTTCGACGATTTGTGTTGCACCTTTTTCCTCTCAGACCCCCTGAGTCTAAGGTTTCATGACACCAATTGGATATGAATCTCGGTCAGATATGATGGCTGGGACAACTTTCCAAGAGTTATGATGTTGATCCTTTGATGACCCGGTAACATGATGTCATGCCTAGCACCCCCCCCCCCCGGCTGGAGGACCTATCATTATAGATTCCTTTTCAGCAAGGTTATCCATTCATCCATGAGGAAATTGTAAGACTTATTCTACAAGTTATTCCTGATGGATCCTTCGTGTTTCCAAAGTCTGATCTTCACCTCATGACCATGTCAATGCTATCTCGAAGCATGTCTATGGTACTCCGATTTTCAACAAGACCATTTGAAGCCCAATGCTAACTGTTTCTTGCTCAATTACCCAAACACCGTTGTATGGGCAATGTCATGAAAATTCTCTCCCCTACCTAAAGAGTTTTCTACATTATATCCTGACATGGATATCATGCTCTGCTTGTCCTTGGGAAGGATATACCCTTGAAATATGTGTTTAAACATAATTTCCTTTCCATTGTTCTGTATAATCTGATGATCATATTTTCCTTCCATTGTTGGTTTAACCTTTCTTGTGAACTATATGATCTGAGCAGTAATATTCTCCTGCTTATGTAAACACCTCGTTGTACAATTCTGTCAGTAAGACCCTGTTACTTTTGTTGATGACATTCCGGTAACCACCGATGGACGAGAACTTCGCCTACTGGTCCGCCTTGTTCAACGAGCAGGAAAAAGGTTCTCTTCGTCCCTCGCCCTTGGTACCGACATTGTTGCCGACATAACTGACATGCTACTCTCTGACATGCCTTGCTATCGTGATCGTACAAGATGTCAGCCCCCCCTTTCTACTTTTAGCCCACATGGTGGGCCCATAACCCACAGGTCCCAGGAACGAAACCTGACTCTCCTGTACAACCTGTTGTCAAAGTTATTCCTCGTGCTTGACTTTGTATGTAATTCACGGGCCACTTGCCTGTTGATCTATTCTGGTATCGGACACAATACTTATTCCCGTTGCTCAGAACCCCTTTCGCACTCTGCTTCAGGCAATGAACGATTGCCTATCCGCTTGAAACTTCTTATTGCACCGTCTTACTTTGCTCTCGATAGGTGTAATTAGTTCAACTTGAGAGATACTCATATGTTCATTCTTGGGATACCCCCAGATGAATTTCCCTTATAACCTCCTATCATTGTAGAGCTGCCCCTTACCTATTCGTAAGTACGATGGAGTTCCCCGAAGAAAGGACGACAACTTCATCATGATGCTTTGGAATAAAGAATTGAAGACATCAACGAAAGGGATTAACTTCTTCAAGAAGATCCATTAGAATAACCAGAACCCCCCCCTCTTACTCCCCTCTTAAATCTCGGGACGAGATTTCTTGTAGTGGAGGAGAATTGTGACGCCCGGATAATTAGACTACAGTAATCCCAAGCTAATGATGCCACGTCACCTCCATTACTGTGATTAAACTCACGTTGATTCGAACCCGATTCAAATTCAAATTTAAAACATAGGCAAACAACAAAAGTTTCCAAACTTTAAAACTAAAATGTTCGGAGTGAACTAAATAATGCAGCGGTAATTATGGTGGAGAAACCAAACTTTGATAAAGTGTTTAAAGGCTCTAAGATAATTAAAACAGTAGTTAAAACAGTTAAATACATGCCTATTGAATTTTATAAAATATTAAACTATTTTATTTTCGGTTGAGAATTAAGGTGGCAGTAGTATATTTATAAATACAAATTTAGGTGCTAGTGTTTTTATAAAACTGTAATAAAAGGGAACTTAAAATAAAACAGAAAAGAAAATACAAAAGAGAAAAACTAAACAGACAAAAAAAGGGAAAAGAACCCCCCCCCCAGCTCCGGCCCAGCAGGCCGTCAACCCCACTGGGCCACCCACCAGGCCCAGCCGGCCACACCTTATCCCCTCACCCCCCCTCAAACCCTAACCCGTAACCCCCTCCCCCACTCGCCCCCCCACTACGCTCTCTTCCCCCTCTCTCCCGATTGGATCGGGAGGTGGGGCAAACCACCGATGCCGCCGCCCTAAGCCCGATGCCGCGCCCCCCCCCAGATCCCGTCCTCGCCGGACCGATCCGCCGCCGCCTGGACCTCGCCTCCTCATCCCCCTGCTCGTCGGAGTGTCGTCCCCGTCCGCCACCCCGAACCCCGCCGCTCGACGCCGTCATCGGAAGCTACCACGCCGGACCACACCACGCCGCCTCGCCGACCTTCCTCCTCGCCGGCGCCGTCGTCCCCGACTCTTCCTCAACACCCGCTGCCACGTACCCTACAACTACGGTGAGGCCCTCGGCCTCCCCTTCCCCTCGCTCGCACACCGTCCCGCACCGGCGCGCGACCACCGCGACTCCCGCCCGCAGCCACCTGCCTCCGCGCGCGTCCATCCTCGAGCTCCCGCACGCCCTGGACCGCGCTTGGCCGCACCCGACAGTGGCCGACAGCGCGCGCTCGCGCCCACGCCCCCTCTGACCAAGCCCGGCCATGGAGGGTCTCCACTCCCCCTTGCTGTTGCCCGCCCGGCCACCACCGCCTCCATCCCGCAGCTCCTGGCCGCGCCCGCCAGGGCCGTCGCCGTCCGGGGCCTCCCCTGCTCCCCGCCTCCTGCCGCTGTCGAGCGATGCCGCCGACGCAGCTGGGCCTCGCGCCCTCGCTGCGGTGGCCTCGGGCACGGGCACCCATTGCCCGAAACCGCCACGCCCGCACCTGGCGCCCAGCGCCCACTAGCGCCCGTAAACCCACTAAGGCCCCTAGGGCCTATGACAGATGGGCCCCACGCCCAAAACATTTTTTTATTAAAAAAAGGAGAATTAAAAAAAATATAATAAATAAATAATTAATAATAAAATTAATTAATTAACTAATTAATTAACTTAACTAATCCTGTTTAGTTAAACTAATTAAGATTAATTAACCTAATAAATAGTTACCCTAATTAACTACTGTTAATTAGCTAAACAATCCCTAACAGGTGGGACCCACCTGTCAGGTTGACCCAGTCAACCTCTATTGATTTAAATAATTAAATAAATCCTGAAAATGATTTAAATCTTTTAAAATTAATAGAGAATAAACCGTAGGTCAGATGGAAATACTTTCTACATGAAAGTTGCTCAGAACGACGAGACGATTCCGGATACGCAGCCCGTTCGTCCACCACACACCCCAAACATATCAAACACGCAACTTTCCCCCTCTGGTTCATCTGTCCGAAAACACGAAACACCGGGAATACTTTCCCGGATGCTTTCCCCCTTCGTCTGTATCACCTACTACCGCGTTAGAACACGTCTAGCTCTGCTTGTTGTCCTGTTATGCACTTTCTTGCTATGTATTTACTGTTCCCCCCCCCCCTCTTCTCTCCGGTAGACCCCGTGACGATGCTGATGCCCCTGTGGTCGACTACACACCGACGACTCCTCTCTCTTGCCAGAGCAACCAGGCAAGCCCCCCCCCTTGATCACCAGATATCGCCTATTCTCCTCTATACTGCTTGCATTAGAGTAGTGTAGCATGTTACTGCTTTCCGTTAATCCTATTCTGATGCATAGCCTATCATTGTTGCTACAGTCATTGATACCTTACCCGCAATCCTACATGCTTAGCATAGGATGCTAGTATTTTTCATCTGTGGCCCTACATTCTTGTCCATCTGCTGTGCTATACTATCGGGCCGTGATCACTCGGGAGGTGATCACGGGTATATACTATATACTTTCTACATGATACATGTGGAGACTAAAGTGGGGTCGGCTGGTGGAGCACCCGCGAGTGGATCTTTGTGGCGGAGTGACAGGGCAGGTTGAGACCGCCTAGGAGAGAGGTGGGCCTGGCCCTGTTCGGCGTTCGCGGATACTTAACACGCTTAACGAGATCTTGGTATTTGATCTGAGTTGGCTACGAGCCTATACGCACTAACCATCTACGCGGGAGTAGTTATGGGTATCCCGACGTCGTGGTATCAGCCGAAGCACTTCGTGACGCCAGCGACTGAGTGGTGCGCGCCGGATTGGAACGTAAGCCTGCTCTTGTATTAAGGGGGCTAGTTCTGCTTTCGGCCGCGTACGCAACGTGCAGGTGTGCTATGGGCGATGGGCCCAGACCCCTGTGCGCTTAGGTTTAGACCGGCGTGCTGGCCTCTCTGTTGAGCCTAGGTGGGGCTGCGACGTGTTGATCTTTCGCGGCCGGGCATGACCCGGGAAAGTGTGTCCGGCCAAATGGGATCAAGCGTGTTGGGTAAGTTGGTGCACCCCTGCAGGGAAGTTAATCTATTCGAATAGCCGTGATCTTCGGTAACAGGACGACTTGGAGTTGTACCTTCACCTTATGACAACTAGAATCGGATACTTAATAAAACACACCCTTCCAAGTTCCACAGACAACCCGGTGATCGCTCTTCCATAGGGCGACGAGGGGAGGATCGCCGGGTATGATTATGCTATGCGATGCGACTGGAGATGCTACCTGGAGATGCTACTTGGAGATGCTACTTGGAGATGCTACTTGGAGGACTTCAATCTACTCTCTTCTACATGCTGCAAGACGGAGGCTGCCAGAAGCGTAGTCTTCGACAGGATTAGCTATCCCCCTTTTATTCTGGCATTCTGCAGTTCAGTCCACCGATATGGCCCTTTACACATGTACCCATGCATATGTAGTGTAGCTCCTTGCTTGCGAGTACTTTGGATGAGTACTCACGGTTGCTTTTCTCCCTCTTTTCCCCTTTCCCTTCTACCTAGTTGTCGCAACCAGATGCTGGAGCCCTGGAGCCAGACGCCACCGTCGACGATGATTCCTACTACACTGGAGGTGCCTACTACTTCGTGCAGGCTGCTGACGATGACCATGAGTAGTTTAGGAGGATCCCAGGCAGGAGGCCTGCGCCTCTTTCGATCTGTATCCCAGTTGTGCTAGCCTTCTTAAGGCAAACTTGTTTAACTTATGTCTGTACTCAGATATTGTTGCTTCCGCTGACTCGTCTATGATCGAGCACTTGTATTCGAGCCCTCGAGGCCCCTGGCTTGTATTATGATGCTTGTATGACTTATTTATGTTTTAGAGTTGTGTTGTGATATCTTCCCGTGAGTCCTTGATCTTGATCATACACATTGCGTGCATGATTAGTGTACGATTGAATCAAGGGCGTCACACTTCTTCAGCTGCAATGCCCTCATGGCCTAGCTCATCAAAGCCCTCAAGGTCTACTACTCAAGCAACACCATCAAGTGCATCACCTGCTCCTACAACATCCTTAGATGCACCTGCAAAGTCCTCAGCACCTGTGCACCTTGCCACGTGCCAAAGGACGACTGGCATCTCTATTGCTTCAGGATCTTCAGCTAGTTCCTCAGCTCAGCCTCAGTCCTCAACAACTCCCATTTTGCTGAAGAAAAAGGCTGCTGCTGGACGAGGCACAAGGCCAAGTCCTCACAAGAAGCAGGTCACCTTTGAAATTCCATCAAGTGGTCATGAAGCTGATGATGATGAACTTACTGAAATCATCAGAGATCGCCAACACCGGGCCGCTAGTGCCAAAGGCAATGCTGTGCCACTTTTGCTGGATCCGAAGAAGATGCTTGACTTCATAGATCTATGGCACAAGGATCCCAACACACCGCTGCCAGAACTAAATCTCTCGCCTAGAGAAAGTCACATGCTGACTACCTTTATCGCTAAAGAAAAATGGAAATTTGATAAGGCCAGGCAAGTGAAGAAATCTTAGTACAAGAAGGAGCAATTTCTGAAGAAGAATGTTGTCAATATGTCTCCTAAAGAACTTGTGACTCTTCAGACTGAGATCAAAGCTCTCAGTGATGAATTTGACGCATACCGTGCAGATTGGCTAGGCACCAAGGTCAGATTCGTCAGACTGGCAAAAGGCTTCAAGACCAAGGTTGCTGCTGAAGCGCAACAAGAAATTCCTCAGGGTGAAGCATCTGCTCAGCCCACTGAAGAACATGCCAGCGCAGCTGATGAAAATCAGGTTGTTGATGATACTGAGAGTGCCAGGGCTGCTGAAGAAATTCCAACTCCTGATGAAACTGTCAGGGTAACAATCAATGTTGCGCCTGAAGATCAACCCAGGCCAGCTAAAGAATCTGCTGCTATGCCTGAAGAAACTGAACGTGCCAGGGAAACTGCATCAGTTGCGCCTAAAGAATCTGTTCCTCTTTCATCCGCTCCTCCTGTAAAGTCATCATAGATGAAAAGCATCAACCTTCCTTCTACATCAGAAGTGAAGAAGACAAAGGCTGCAGAAAGGGCAGCTATGAAGAAAAGGAAAGCATCTGCAACCTCAGAGTCTTCAGCTCCCAAGAAAGTGAAGACTTTGACAAGCTGATTCAAAAATCCGATTGATGTTGTACCTCTGTCAAGCATGCCATCAAAGGAGATTGTCCCCTTTGGTGAGGAATATGTCATCCCTGATGACATTGATAAAGAGAATCCCTCTCCTGCTACGTCAAAGCAGTTGTACGAAGAAATTTAAGTGAATGTGATCCCTTCACCTCCACAGGTATCATCGCATGTGCCTAAGTTCACTGCTGAAGAGGCAGGCGTTGAAGAAATTGACGTTGAAGATGAGGATGTGGACATTGGGTCTATGACTCCTATTCTGAATGATGATTATTGGGAAAGACATCATCCCAATTCTCCTCTAACCACTCCTCTGCAGCAAATTCCTCATTCCCTGCTCAAATAGAAGAATTTTATACGGGCTCTGAAGAACGTCAAGCTTCCCTTCTCTCTATTCTAGAAGAAGTTCCAACCACTAGAGCTGAAGAAATGGAGGCCAAGACTACTGAAGAAACTGCTCCTGAAATTCCTCAGCCTGTGGCTCCCGAGGCTGTGCGACAAGAGGCTGTGAAGACTTCCACTACAAATCTTCAGCCCATGCAACAGAATCCTGACACCAAGAAACAGAAGTTTAAGGCTGATGACTTCTGTGCTGAGCATCATTTCTTCTCTGACTACGATCCATATGACTCTGCTCGACTTCGTCGCAAGCGTTTTTGGACTGCCACCCAGATGAATTTCTATTCCTCATTGTTGTTTGATAAGGACAAAGTTTTTTACCATGAGCAACTTCCTCATGTGGATATGAAGTCTCTTCCATGCTTCACCCCAGTCCTTAGTGTTCTTCATGACGCAGGTCTGCTTAACTTCTGCACCGACATCTATGATTGGAATGAAGAACTCATTCTTCAATTCTATGCTACTTTGCACCTCACAGGAAATGTTGAAGATGTGAATTCATGCATACCGGACTGGATGACTGAAAATACTCACTACAAAGCTCCGGCCACTGAATTGCTTCATGCCATCCCAGTCATTCCTCCCACTGAAGGCTCTCTAAAACTTTATGAGGAAGCTGAATTGTCAAATCATCTGATGCAAGTACGGATGAAGCCTTTGAAGGCTGGCCAAGCTCCAAGGACCACATTCATCATCAACGATTTGCTCTATGTGCCAAGAATCATTTATTGCATTTTGGCCAAAACCCTTAGTCCAATCAAGGGCCACAACTCTGATGAAGAAGAAGTTGTTGGCATCATGAAGAATCTGCTTTTCAACATCATGTATGGTATTCCTATGAACTACCATGATTTCTTCGTGGGGACTTCGGACAATGTTGCTCTGTCACCTTTTGAGTTGAAGCCTTACGCTCCCTGGATCATGAAATTCATCAGATCAAGGTCTTCAAGTCATTACAAGGTTGACTTTTAGAATCATCTCAGCTATTTGCCCCCAATCGAAGTCCTCAAATGGACTATTTCCTCAGCTGATGAGAAGGGCAAGGATGATGTCATTGATGAAGGCACTCATCCTCTGGATGGTCAATTTTGCAAGGCTGCATCCTACTCGACCAATGATGACTCTGCCACACATGACACTGCTGCAAATGCTTCAAAGAAAAATCCTCAAGCCGCTGCTCCGCATGTGATGACTCATCATGAGCTGCTCCTCAGTCTTCATTAGAAAGTGGATAGAAATCACAAGTGGGTCAAGCGTCAGTTTGGTGCAATTCTTCAAAACATGACCGTTACTCAAAACACAGTGAAGAAGAATCACCATTATCTGCATCAAGTCTTCGACTGCACCTGGGCTATTCTTACACATCTCTACACTGATGATGAACTCAAGGAGATGGACTTCCAACAGGACTTTTACTGGTCTCAGCCACCATGGAAGAAATTCAAGAAGGTCAAAGTTCCTCAGCTGGTTGCCAGTTCATATTCTTCATCACGCGAGACAGACGAAGCTAAAGATTTGGACGACACTGTGGCAGGCCCTACATCAACGGATGAGCCCAAAAATGCTGGCGCTCCTCCATTGACATCATGATGATATTCTTCAGGGGAGTTAGTCCTCATCTTTCATCCCTTTTGGTCATTTGATGACAAAGGGGGAGAAATTTGAGTTAGTCTTCAAGCGGGTCTATTGTATGGGTGTGTTTTTGGTTAAGTTACAACTCTTGTTCTTTTGAAGTGTTTGCTTTGCCGAGTTGTAAACTTAAGTCCTATGGTGGTCTGATACTTTTGACTGTTTTCTGCATGCTTAATTCCTCAAGTACTTTAATGCACGCATGCTGAATTTCGTCAGACACCATATTTCATCATGCATTTCAAATTCTTCATACGATATGTCAAATGTGTCTATGAATTACAAGATATAGGGGGAGATCTCCATGATATTACTCTACAATGTGCATTTGCTATCCAAAGAAAATTCCTCAAATATGCACATCTTCAGGGGGAGTTCTTCTATATCTTGCAATCAAATTCCTCAATATTAGCATTTACACTTCATATGTTTATCCCCGTTGAAAACTTAGCCTATTTGTCATCAATCACCAAAAAGGGGGAGATTGTAACCGCATCTAGTGCCCCTTAGTGATTTTGGTGTATTGAAGACTTATAGGTTAAGGGACTAATATGTTTGTGAGTGTACACATGCTCTATAAGTCAATGAGGAGTTTGATATTTACGATGAAAGTCGACCCCTAAAAATGTATGTCTTTAGCTGAAGACTTTGGTTCTCCTGAAGATTTTGAAAGTGAAGAAATTGGTGTGACCTTGAAGACTTGGATATTCATGCAAGGATTATGAAGCATGAAGACTTTTGTTTTCGTAGTTTCATTTTGTCTTCCTTGAGTCATAGGAAACACCATACTGTTATAGGGGGTCGAGGTAATACTAAGGAAAGTGATTTCCAAGTGATGCTCATCTCAAAATCCTACACCTACCCAATCCTTTCGAGTGAAACCATTGGAAATCTCATATCAGTTCGGTCAATTTCTTCAGTGACAGAGATGAAGATCTTCTGGTCTCTGCGGAATTTGTTCTGACTAAGGAGTTTGGAATTCGACAGTGTGGATTGCTGATGTCTACTATGGAACCTTCTTCTTGTAGACGTTGTTGGGCCTCCAAGTGCAGAGGTTTGTAGGACATTAGCAAATGTAGCGACCCGACCCGAATGGGTCAAGTCTCTGTGCTTAAGTGTCATCCCTGGATCGGTATGCTGACACACATATTACTCGAGGATTTATAATAGAGGTAAATCATATGTATAAAGTAACGTAAATACTATTACCTCAATCCAAAATAGCGGATGTAACAAGGTTGTGGATTCCCATCAACACCAACGGCAAAGTTGAGTGTAGAAATTGTAACCCTAACGTATCACTTACTCGTCGTAAGATCCTGCAACATGAGACTTTGCAGCCACAAAGGGTCAGTACATTGAATGTATTGGCAAATTCACACCATAGAGCAATGATGAATAAAGGCTATCACTACATGCATATTTGGCTGGTGGAGGCTCTATGGTTATATTGTTTTTGCGAAAAGCCAATTTTTCCCTATTGCAAAGCAATAAAATTATTTAACTATCATGGTGGTTGTTAAACATTGAGAATGGTTGACAGCATCCTCAATCCCAATTAAGCATCATCATTAAACAAACCCAACAATATTAATTTAAGTAACATGATGAGATTCACATGATAATCCAAGTACTAGATACTCAAGATGTCCATAACCGGGAACACGGCTAATCATGATTAGTTTATACACTCTGCAGAGGTTTGCGCACTTTTCCCCACATGACTCGATCTCCTCCGTTGGTTTTCTCGCATTACATGGTGTTTGAGAAACGAATGACCGAGACATAGTCTTTCAGAAGCGCTAGCACCTTACGATGGGTAGACCGGTACACCTACTTTCCCCTACATCTGCTAGTCTACCACTATAAGAGTTCGCATGACTTAATCAACTATGCTAGAGCCCATAATAGCATGTGGCTGCACACGGAAGTTTCTAGCACGAATAATCTTATGATCCCTTTGAGCCTGGGTGGCGGTCCATAAAAAAACAGGCAATCCTGGTCTACCCAGGTGCCTAGGCAGGCAATCCTGGAATAACCAGGTACCTCAATCCACCCAGATGTGTATTAATGTTGCCACCTTAAATAAACCATTAATTAACAATCTCAGATCTGTCATGGAAATTCACTCACCCAATCCACGTCTACTAGCATAGCATGGCATAATAAGCAAACGTAGAAGTAACTCCCAAGGGTTTGGTAATAAACAGGGCAATAGGTTCCTACCTCTCAACTACTTCCCAATACCCACATGTTATCAATCCTACTCATGCAGTGTTTGAGGGTTGAAACTAATGCATAAAAATTGGGTATGAAAAGGGATATGATCAAAGTGTGAACTTGCCTGCAATGTTGATGAAGATGATTCGCACTCAAAACTCCTGATAGTTCAACTCGTCACACTCTGGTCAATCTACTGTGAGCAAGCAATGGTAACCACACATAAGCAATCACTCAAAAGATCGGAGAGAATGAAGAAAACAATTTGGAAAAACATCAAAACCAAGCAAATAATTCTTGCAGCATAAAGCAATTTCTAATAGTACCAAAACTATGTGAATTTGGCCTTATCAGAAAGTTTAGTTCAAGAGCTTCGATTTGCAAAAAGAATCAACTCAAACGGAGTTATAAAACTCAAGTTATGATTAAACAAAGTTCAAATACTAAACTGTTTGAAATTCAAATTTTAAACTTTCAAAAACATGTTTGAGTTGTTTCACTCGATAGAGGGGATCATAACGAAGAGGTGGGCGTTGGTTTCGTTGAATTCCGACTAATGAGCAAAAAGTTATGGTCGGTTGAAAACTAGGGGCTAATCAGTAAATAAATATATTCACAGATAGGTCCCTGACGTAAATAAACAGAAAAAGAAAAGACTAAATAGTGAACGTGCTCTACGAAAACCTAACTAACGAAACGTTCGCTAAAACTAGCTAAACAGAAGACGTTCGCTATTTAACAAAACCCTAAAAAAATATACAACCAATCTAAAAGAAAAACCGAACTAAAAGAAAAACCGGCGGGTTTTCTCAGTTTATACCGGGTCAGTTGAGATGAACCGGCGGCGGCTCGGTTCGGCTCCGGCAGATCGGGTGGCGGCGGAGGCTTTCTCCGGCGAGGCGGGGCAGTGGCGACGGCGAGCTCCGGCGCGGCGCGGCTTTGCGACGAGGGACGAGGGCGGCGAGGTGGCGCGGTCAAAGTGCGGCGGCGGCGGCGGCGGTTGACAATGGCGGCGACGGCTGCGGGCTCCGGCGAGATGCGGTAGGAGAGGGGAGAGAGGGGTCTAGGCGGCGGCTTTATAGGGGAGGGGTGGCCTCGGGAGGCGTGGGGAAGGGGCAAGGGGAGGCCGGGGCGGACACGGCGTCCATGGCGGCGCGGCGGCGGCGGACTCGGGATGAGTCCCGGTCGGGGACGGGAGCGAGCAGCTCGCTGGGCTGGGCCTTGGCCTGGCAGGAGCTGGGCCGGCCCAGTTCGGCGGAGGGAAGTTTTTTTTAAACATTTTCCAGAAAACAATAAATAGAAATAAACCACCAAAATAAAAACATACTATAGGTATATTATATATCAAAATTTTCAGAAAAAGATTTCCTACAAGCTGAACATTTTTCTAGAGCCAAATAAAATACACACAAATTCAAATAAAGCAATGATTGCTTCTGCCCTAGTAAAATCCAAAATGAAATTTTAAAATACAAAAATTAATTCAAATTTATTTCTCTCCAATTTTCTGATGTAGGGAATCATGTTACCCTATTTTCCATATATTTTATTTTTGGAGAAAAATAATTTGAATAAAACTCAAATAACTCCAAATTGAAAAATAAATTCAAAAGAACTTTGAATTTAATTCTTTAAAACTCCCAACTCATATTTCATATGTTTTGAAGAAGTCATTTTATCTTCGCTCGTGAAAATCATTGAGTTGTAAAGTTCCTGGTTGGAAATATTTTCCAAATGAAATTCAAATATTTTGAACACCCCTTGTCATTTAAATAAATGGAAGAAGTCATGTCATCTTATCTCCAGGGTTTTGTGGTGAAAAGAATTTGAATTCATGGAGATCACGAATGCAAAATGAAAGTTTGGGAAAGTCCTTTTATTCCCTCTCATTTAACTTCCAAAAGTTTCAAATTTCACTCAATCAATCACCCAACGATCAAACAATCAATCAAATCTATCTATTTAATATAACATTCCAAAAATTAGAATTTTGGGATGTTACAGCAAATTTCCCTCAAGTAGATGACCTAAGGTTTATCAATCCGTGGGAGGTGTAGGATGAAGATGGTCTCTCTCAAGCAACCCTGCAACCAAATAACAAAGAGTCTCTTGTGTCCCCAACACACCCAACATAATGGAAAATTGTATGGGTGCACTAGTTCGGCGAAGAGATGGTGATACAAGTGCAATATGGATGGTAGATATAGGTTTTTGTAAACTGAAAATATAGAAACAGCAAGGTAGCAAGTAACAAAAGTGAGCAAAAACGGTATTGAAATGCTTCGAAACAAAGCCTAGGGTTCATACTTTCACTAGTGCAAGTTCTCTCAACAATGATAACATAATTAGATCATATAACAATCCCTCAACATGCAACAAAGAGTCACTCCAAAGTCACTAATAGCGGATAACAAACGAAGAGATTATTGTAGGGTACGAAACCACCTCAAAATTATTCTTTCTGACCAATCCATTGGGCTATTGATACGTCTCCAATGTATCTATAATTTATGAAGTATTAATGCCATTATATTATCATTCTTGGATGTTTTACAATCATTTATAGCAACTTTATATCATTTTTTGGGACTAACCTATTGACCCAGTGCCCAGTGCGAGCTTCAGCTTTTTGCTTGTTTTTTAACATCTTAGGAAATCAATATCAAACAGAGTCCAAACACCGCGTAACATTTTGGACATTTTTCCTAGACCGGAAGGAACCCAATGGACTTGAGCTACACCTGGGGGTGCCCCGAGGGGGGCACAACCCACCAGGGCGCGCCAGGGCCCCCTGGCGCGCCCAGGTGGGTTGTGCCCACCTCGGTGGCCTCCCGCACCCCCTCTTTGCACTATAAATTCCCAAATATTCCGAAACCATTCGGGGTAGCCCTAGACGAGAAGTTTTGCCACCACAAGGTCTCTATATCCGTGAAAACCAATCTAGAGTCCGTTCCGGCACCCTGCCGGAGGGGGTAATCATCTCCGGTGGCTATCTTCATCATCCCGGCGGCCACCACGATGAGGAGGGAGTAGTCCACCCTCGGGGCTGAGGGTTTGTACCAGTAGCTATGTGTTTGATCTCTCTCTCTCTCTCTCGTTATCTATATCATGGGCTTTGTAAATATAGTCGGATCATATGATGTTTCCCCCTCTATACTCTTGTTATGATGAATTGTATCTTTACCCTTCAAAGTTTTGTCTTGTCGGATTGAATATTCAGAGATGAGAACATATGATATATCTCTTACAATATGAATACTTAAGGTGACAATGAGGTATCTTATTGATTCACTTGATATGTGTTATGGCATTCAACTCGCGGATTCCCGCGGTGATATTGGGGTAATCTATGCATAGGGGTTGATGCACGTTTTTCTCCGACGGAAACTTTGGAGTCTCTTTTTAGTTCTTTATGTGGATTGAGTATTATGAATATGAATTTGCTTTGGTGTTATTCTAGTACGAACTCTAGGATAGATCGAACGGAACAAATAGCTTTGTGTTATTTTAGTACGAACTCTTGAATAGATCGAACGGAAAGAATAGCTTTGACGTGGTTTCGTGACCTACAAACAATTCCTTTTTCTCCGCTAATAGGAACTCGGGTGTGATTCTTTATTGCACTTTGAGGGATAATCATATGATCCAACTATGTTAGCATTGTTGAGAGGTTGCACTAGCGAAAGTACGGACCCTAGGCCTCATTTTTAAGCATTGCAACACCGTTTTTGTGCCACTTTACTATTTGCTACCTTGCTGTTTTTATTTATTCAGATTATAAAAATATTTTTCTACCATCAATATTATACTTTTATCACCATCTCTTCGCCGAACTAGTACACCCATACAATTTTCCATTATGTTGGGTGTGTTGGGGACACGAGAGACTTTTTGTTATTTGGTTGCAGGGTTGCTTGAGAGAGACCATCTTCATCCTACACCTCCCATAGATTGATAAACCTTATGTCATCCACTTGAGAGAAAATTGCTACTATCCTACAAAACACTGCGGTTGGAGGCCCAACACGAGTCTACAAGAATAAACTTGCGTAGTATACATTAAGCTCTTTTCTTGGGCCGTTGCTAGGGAGGTGAGTACTTGAAGGTATATCTTTAGATCTTGCAAATGAATCTTTTAGTTTCTTGTTTTATCACTAGTTTGTTTTATAAAAGAAAGCTACAAAAAAATGGAATTAAGGTTGCATCATATTATTGATCATATTTATAATATCTTTCTAAAAATGATGGTTCGGAAAACTGTGGCCAGTTGATAGAAGGAGAATTTAATAAAATGATTAGCATGAATGATGAGCATGATTGCAATGTTGTTAGTATGAATTCTTTGAATATCCAAAATGCTAATGATGAGTGCACTAGCCATGATAATGATGTCTCCTATAAGAATGTCAATTTTTGCGAAGTAAATTGGGAGTGCACACACACACCAAAAACGGAAGATAGATTTTGTAAGAAGCATAAATATTTAGAAACGAAAAGTTGCAACAGAGGCTAGATGATTGTGCTGAAAGATTCAATATCTTTCGCCATCCTTGTGAACTTTGTAGTGAACGTGGTCATTTAAAGCTCCAATGCTATTTGTTTCATGATAAAATTGTGTCCAAAAATTGTGATAACTTGATTACCCTTGAGCATCATAAAGAGTTTAGTCTTCTTTTGGGGTATGAAGAAATGAAACGTATAACTAAGGATGTTCCAAACTTTAATCTCAATAGAATTCTTGATTTTGATCTAGAGGAAATTTATATGTTTTGTGCGGTAAATTGCATTGAGAATCCTTATATTGCCAACTATCTAAAGACAAGAAAACAAATAGAGCATAAAGATAGTACTATGAAAAGGGAAAATATTTCCCAATACCCTCCTAGTGTTTATGATGAATCAGGTAATGAGGAGGAGCTTCCTATCCAATCAACTCTTCAACAAGATGCTCGAAAAAAATGATTAAACCCACACATGAGGTGGTGAAGAAGAAAAAGAAAAGAAGAAAAAGTAGAGGTAAAAAGGTAACTCTCCCAAGTAGTATGGCTCCTATCCCCATTGTGCCTCATGAAAGTAAATCAAATATGTTCATCGAGGATGATGATATTGAGTATGATTTTGTGATGCCTACTACTTGTTGTGATGATTATGATTGGGAAGACAATGATGTATCTTATGATATTAAAAATCTTTTTGTCACTTGCTTGGAAGAATATGGTAATAATGTTTGCTATACTATTGGTGCCATTCATGCTATTGATAAGAGTGATTATGATGATATGTAAAACCACAAGCTTGGGGATTCTATGTTTGATGAGTATAAAATGTTTGAAGATTTATTTGCTGGAAATAATGCTTGTCCTAAGCTTGGGTATGCTTTGCATAATGATATGATCCTTTGATTCCTTCTACTTTCAATAGGAAAAGTATTATGATGATAGCATGCCTCCTATTTATGATGATTACAATGATGAAAGTGGGTTTGGAAGGGTGTCAACTCTAGGTAGTAGTGATCCCACTATTTTGGAGGGTGTTGAATATTATTACAATATTGATGAAAGTGGATTTGGAGAGGTCATGAATTTATTTAGTGATACATCCACTATTTTGGAAGAGGTTTCAATTAACTATGATGAGAACAAAGTTGCTACTTATGATGATTATTATGATGACATGTATGCCATAAAGAGTAATAAATTGTCTATGCTTTTAGATCATGAAAAGAATGCTTTATGTGATGGTTATATGGATGAATCTATTCATGATGCTACTGAAAATTATTATGAGAGAGGAACTTATGATTCATGATGCTCTTGTTATGTTTCAATCTTTATCTTTTATGCGAGCATCATTGAACTCATCATGCCTAGCTAAAAGGCATTAAAGAAAAGCACTTGTTGGGAGACAACCCAACACTTTTACCTACTGTTTTGGTATGTTAACATGATTAGTCTACTTTAGTAATCATGTTTTATTGTCTTCATTTCAATAAAGTGCCAATTAAAGCCTTCCGGATCATGTTGGGTGATAGTTGATTTGATCTTGCTGAAAAACAGAAACTCTTGGGCTCACGAAAATAGCTCTCATTTTTAACAGAAGAGTGCTTTTGAGTTGATTATTTTCAAAGAAGACTAATATACAAATTGCTCACGTGGTCAAATTTTTTTCATCATTTTTGGAGTAGCATAAGTATGGTTTGAGTACAGATTACTACAGACTGTTCTGTTTTTGTAGGATTCTGTTTTCAATGCATAGTTTGCTTGTTTCCTTGTTTCTATGGCTTATATTGCTCAATATAAATTGTGGAAATGATATGCTACAGTAGTCATTGTGTGGAAACAATTATTAATCTTGTCTTTGATAGTACAAAAAGTGAAATGGTTTGCTCTTTATCATAATAACCTATCTCACAAGGTTCCGTTAAGTTTTGTGTGATTGAAGTTTTCAAGTTTTGGGTGAGATTTCGATGTGAGGAGAATAAGGAGTGACAAGACTGTAACGCCCTGATAATTATGCTACAGTAATCCCAAGTTAATGGTGCCATGTCATCACATTACTGTTGCTAATCCTCATTTGATCCATGTTACAATTCAAATTCAAAACAAAGTCTAAAGTCAAGATCCAAATTTTTGTCAAGCATGAAAACTAAAATGTTCAAGTTGTTGCATTTAATCTTAGAATAATATTCGTGAGGAGCCAACATTTTTATAAAATGGTTAACTGCTTGAAAATAAAGAAAAAAAGTTTCTTTATGAAAAAAAGGAAAAGCGAATACCAAAAAAAAGGGGGGAAGCCCCCTGTCCCAGTGGGCCTCGGCCCACACGAAAGCAGCCGACCTAGCTCCCCCTCGGTCGCCTTCGACCTCGCTACAAGGGAAGCCGACCAAGCGGGCGCGTGCTCCCGCTGGACCCCATTGCCGGCAACGACGCGTGAGGGGATAAGGGCGTCCCTCCGGCGCCTCGGTCCTCCCCCCTGCCCCACTCGCCCACTTGCCCTCCCCCTCTGTCTCTCTCTCTCGCCCACGCGCTCGCTTCACCCCTCCACTCCTCCAGATCCACGACCCGACCGTAATCGCCGCCGCCCTCCGTCGTTGACTCGGCCACCGGCGGCCCCGCGCCCGCTGACCCTGTCGGAGAGCTCCGCCGGGGTCGACGACGTCGACTAGTGGCCTCAACTGGAGCTGGGAGGCACCGCAGCCGCCGGTCGTCCTTGTCTCCATCTTCGGCCACCGCGACATCGCCGTTGCTCCACCAACACCTTTGCTGCTCCGAACCCACCAAGGGTCTTTCTTGACCGCTCGGTGAGCTCCACTCCATCCTCTCCCCCCTCTTTCCTTGCCTCACCGCGCCCTAGCTGTAGCTACCGTACTGGCCGTAGCGCACCTCCGCCGCCGTACTTGTCGCCGTGTCCACACTCTCCGTCCAACTCGGACGAGCATGGCATCGTGTTCAACACGCTCCCAACAGTCCAACGCCACCTTCCATGGTCCTTGCCGTGCCCCGCAGCGACGAGCGCGAGCACGCCCGAAAGCCACCGCCGCCAAGCTCGACGCCGGTGACATTTCCGGCCTCCCCGGCGTAGTCTAGCAGCACCACTCGAAGCGGATCCATCCTAGCTTTCGAACGCAAGTCGTGGCACGCGAAATGGTGAACCGTAGACGATTCCCGACCTTGTCGGTGTTCGGCCGCCACGCACGAGCTCGCCGGAGCCACTCCGGCAGCTCCGCTGAGCTGGCGCCATGTGGGCCAGCCCCAGGCCACCACCTAGGACACTGCCACGTGGCCCCAGGGGCCCGGTTGGCCTTGTTGTCCTAGTCAACGGCTAACTGGGCATCGCCCAGTCACTGCCAGTGGGTCCCCCGTGGGCCCTGTTGACTAGTCAACTAGTCTGGTGACCGCTGATGCAGCAATGACGCCATGATGACGTCATATTTCCTTTTCTGTCGATTTAGATATCTAAAGTAATTCCAGAAAATGTTTAAAACTTTGAAAATTCATGGAAAATAAACTGTAACTCAGATGAAAATGTTTTCTATATGAAAGTTGCTCAGAATTTCGAGAAGAATCCAGATAAGCAGTCCGTTCGTCTGCCACACGTCCCTAGCATAGCGAACTTGCAAACTTTCCCCTCGGGTTCATCTGTCTGACAGACGTCTGGAACCGGGAAAACTTTCCCGGATGTTTTCCCCTTCGCCAGTAATGCCTAGCACTGCGTTAGAACACCTCTAGCCCCGCTTATAATCATGTTGTGAATATGTTTACGTGTATTTACTATTTCTCCCCCCTCTTCTCTCCGGTAGACCCCGAGACTGCCGCTGATGCCGCTGTGATCAACTACGTCGACAACGACCCCTTCTTCTTGTCTGAGCAACCAGGCAAGCCCCCCCTTTGATCATCCCGATATCGCCCATTCTATACTCTCATGCTTGCATTAGATTTTGCTACTGTTATTGATTGCTCCTATTCTGATGCATAGCTTGCTTTCGTACCTGCTGTTGTACCTTACCTGCTTATCCTAAACTTCTTAGTATAGGTTGGAAAGTGATCCATCAGTGAGCTCCACCTTGTCCTGATTGCCTTTGCTTCATCATCGAGGACTCGAGCTACATGATCGACGACCAGAGCCCGACACCGCACATCACATCACGCCACTTTAGTTGTTCGACTCTGTAGAGCTACTATCGAGTGCCGAGGGTGATCCCTCATAACGCACTCCTGATGATAATTCTGTAGTGTAGCTATTCGGTCGTGGTCATCGAGGGTGATTTCCTCCTTCACCATTCCCGATACGGCTCTGTCGTGCAACCCCTCTAGTGTGAACCTCGAGGGTGGTTCCTCTTACGTTCACCTTGATGATTACATCGAGTGGAATCCTCTGAGGGTGATTCCTTGGGTTTTCCCATTGATGTTTGGACACACGGTTACCTTGACATATCTTGAGACCTTTGGGAAAGTCAAGCGGGCCTAGAGAGCACCCGCAAGATGGTTACGAGGCACGGCCGGGAAGTCTGGCAGCCCTCGAGTGGGCTGGGCTTGCCCTTGCCGTATTTCCTCGAGACGGGGCGATGGGGTCACCTTATCGTGAGTCTCTGCTCGTCTCCGCGAGCTAATAATACACTATGGTTTGGGTATTTGTTCTGAATTGGCCTTTGGCCTTTTCACACCAACCACCACACGAGAATAGTTATGGGCCTCGGTGTCGTGGTATCAGCCGAAGCTTTGTCAGACGTCCAGTTCAGCAGTGCGGCACGGTCGGATCGTGCTGGCCATCCGAGGCGGTGCTGGTATTCACCCTGCGCGCAACAATCCGGAGTGCAACGGGTGATGGGCCTAGACCCCGAAGTTCTTAGGATGTAGACCGGCGGGGACCTCTCTGCTGAGCCTAGGTCGGGCTGCGACGTGTTGATCTTCCGAGGGCGGGCATTGACCCCAGAAAGGTGTGTCCGAACAGAGTGATCGAGCGTGTTGGGTAATGTGGTGCACCCCTGCAGGGAAGTTATATATTCGAATACCGTGTCCATGGTAATGGACATTCAGACTTATATCCTAATCTTATACAACTACAAATGGATACTTGAATATGTGGCTCCGGGATTGCTTTCTCGCAGGGAGTCGAGGAAGGATCTCTGGGCATTAATGTTACAACATGCTTGTTAATTATAAATTGCTATTCTTTACTCTTCTACATGCTGCAAGATGCTTGGAGCTGCTTGAAGATGCTAGTCTTCGATAGGCTAGGCCTTCCCCCCTTATTCTGGCATTCTGCAGTTCAGTCCACAGATACAACCCTTCCATTTGATACTAATGCATACTTAGTATAGATCTGATGCTTGCGAGTACTTTGGATGAGTACTCACGGTTGCTTTGCTACCCCTTTTGCCCCTTCTTTCTTCTTTCCGGTTGATGCAACCAGATGGTGGATCCTTGGAGCCAGAACCGCCAATGGATGCAACTACGTGGAGGCCGTCGACGACCAAGAGTAGTTAGGAGGTCCCAGGCAGGAGGCCTTGCCTCTTCGATCATGTTGCTTTTGTGCTAGATTTCTTAAGGCAGTCTTGTTTAACTTATGTCTGTACTCAGATATTGTTGTTTCCGCTGACGCTTGTGTATCGAGCTTATGTATTCGAGCCCTCGAGGCCCCTGGCTTGTAATATGAAGCTTGTATGTCTTTCTTTTGTGTTTAGAGTTGTGTTGTGATATCTTCCCATGAGTCCCTGATCTTGATCGTATACATTTGCGTGTATGATTAGTGTATGATTGAATCAGGGTGTCACAAGTTGGTATCAGATCTGACTGCCTGTAGGATCCCCCTTTCCAACTCCTTGGCCGAAGTTGAGTCTAGTTTTGAAAAATGGTTTTACTAACATGGCTGTGTGGCTTACGGGCCCACGTCGCCAATTGGGTGGTATTAGGATCTTTTATTCCTCGTCTATACTCTGGGAATCTGATCTCTCTTCTATTCGGGTTAAATGGTTTTGCTAACTCTACCCTAGGTTCTCGTGATCACATCCACCCGGAGATTTGTATCATGCCTCTCTTGAATTGGGAGCCAGGATCTGCTTCACTTTGTCCACGGGCCACAGAAATCCTTCTATCAAGGGCACCCTGCGTCATCCCCTGCAGATTCCTCGCTCTACTAGTTTTCTCCGACGGTGATGTAGCCTTTGCTATGTCTCGTTGTTGTATCCTTCCATCGCGTGCATGCGTGCCGCCTAGTATGTCTAGGATGATTCACTTGTCCGAACTCCTACTAACAACGTGTAATTGGCTCTGTATATGTATACGTAAGTCTTTAATGACTACTGCTTTGTACATATTGTGCCTTTGCTCATTGTTCAAGTTACATCATGAATGACTCCATACACCTGCTCCACCCCTGTTAAATTGCTTCCTGATGTTTTAGCAGGATGGTTGACGATCCTCCACCTCCACCCTATATTGCCGCAATGATGCATCAGTTTGAGCTGAATCATCAGTTTATGACTGGAGTAATGGCTCAGCTTCCAAACCAGAATGCTCATCAGCAGCCTACCCCAATAACACTGCAAGAATTCGTGCGCCTCAACCCATCCATTTTCCGCAACTCCACTAATCCTATGGATGCTGATGATTGGCTTCGTGACATCCAATTTGAGATGGAGTCAGCTAATGTTGCCCCTGCCAGTTACGTCACCTTTGCGACATTCCACTTGAAAGGTCCAGCTGCTCAATGGTGGGAAAGCCATAGCGGTATGCTGCCTGCAGAGACTGTAACCACTTGGCAGGAATTTCAGTTAGCCTTCGGTGCACGGCACATTCCTCAAGGTTTGATGGACTAGAAGAAGGAGTTCTTCAAACTCTCACAAGGCACAATGACTGTGGATGAATATCAAAGGAAATTCCTTGAATTATATCCCTATGCTGCGGATGACGTCTGCACCGATGCTCGCAAGCAGGAGAAATTTCGTGAAGGACTGCATCCCAATATAAAGCTCGCACTTGTTGCTCATGATTGTGCAGACTTTGCGATGCTTGTCAGCCAAGCTTTCCGAACTGAAGCTGGTCTTACTGAGTACCAAGAGTCGCTCAAACGTACTCAAGATGTTGGCTCATCCTCGAGTCAGCCTGCTCAGAAACGCCGAGTCAGGATCCCACACAATGTTCATCACCGACCTACTCCAACACCAAGGCCGTCTTATCTTGCACCTCGTTTGCCTCCGTCACTGAGACAACTAACGATTCAGGGTGGACAGTCAGGACACCTTACCCCCGATTATCACCAGGGATAGCCGCAGAAGGCATCAAGTCCTCTTGTTGGTTGTAAGAAGAGCAGCCGAAACCGTCATTCCAGAAGAGGTAGTGCCAGGACGCCTGCCATGAGTTGTGGTCAAGTCACCCATGTCAAGATTGAAGAAGCTCGGAAGTCCCCAAAGATCATGATGGGTACCCTCTACGTTAATTCAGTGCCATCTTCTGTTCTCTTTGATTCAGGAGCATCACACGCTTTTGTGTCCCAACAATTTGCTAAGTTGCATGGGTTAGATATGGAAAATTTGCCCACTCCTTTAGCGATCCAATCTCTGGGATCCAAGTGGCAAACCACAATGTTATGCCCTCACAACCAAATCGAGATTGGAGGTCTACTTTTTCCGACTTCTCTCATTGTACTCGGACCTTCCAACATAGACATAATTCTTGGTATGGAATGGTTGAGCGCCCATAATGCTTTGATTGAATGTGCTACCAAGACAGTCCAGCTCACTCAGCCTTCTGGCCAGACAGTCCAATACTCAGCCCGAGCAGCTCAGGATGCCGAGAATCAGATATATGTTTTGAATGCATTGAATGCTTCACCTCTTGAGGGAATAGAGAACATTCCAATTGTTCGTGATTTTGAAGATGTCTTTCCAGAAGAACTTCCAGGAATACCCCCTGCTAGAGCTGTCGAATTCGTCATAGACTTGAAACCGGGCACAACTCCTATTGCCAAGCGACCCTACAAGATGCCGCCGCATGAACTCCTTGAGCTCAAGGAGGAAATTGACACTTCACTTCTCAGGGTTTTATCCGTCCAAGTTCCTATGCTTGGGGAGCACCTTCTCTCTTTGTCAAGAAGAAGGATGGAACTAATCATTTGGTCCAAGATTACCGACCTATCAACCAGGCAACAATTCAGAACAAGTATCCGCTTCCCAGAATCAATGATCTGTATGATCAGCTTGTTGGTTCCTCAGTATTCTCAAAACTTGATTTGAGGTTGGGTTACCACCAGATTCGGGTTCGTGAAGAGGATATTCCCAAGACCGCCTTCGTTACTCGCTATGGTTCATACGAGTACACCGTCATGTCCTTTGGTTTGACAAATGCTCCAGCTACATTTTCTCGTCTAATGAACTACATATTCATGGAATACCTCGACAAGTTCGTCGTGGTTTATCTGGATGATATCCTTGTATATTCCAGGAATAAGGAAGAACATGTCGAACACCTTTGACTTGTTCTGGAAAAGCTTCAAGAACATCAACTATGTGCTAAGTATTCCAAGTGTGAATTCTGGCTACCCGAAGTGACCTACCTTGGGCATGTCATCTCCAAGGATGGTATTGCCGTCAACCCAGAGCGAGTTTAGGCTATTCTCGATTGGACTCCTCTGAAGAATGTCAAACAAGTCAGAAGTTTTCTCGGACTCGCCAGCTATTGCCGTCGATTTGTCAAGAACTTCTCCAAGATCGCGAAGCCCCTGACTAGTCTGGTTCACAAAGGCGTCAGGTTCGATTGGACAGAAAAGTGTCAGGAAAGTTTCCAAGCACTCAAAGACAAACTGACTTCTGCCCTAGTGCTTGCTCCTCCCGATACTAAGAAGGATTTCGTCATTTACAGCGACGCTTCACGACAAGGATTAGGCTGTGTCCTAATGCAAGAGCGCAGAGTGATTACCTATGTCTCTCGTCAATTGCGCCCTCACGAAGAGAACTACCCAGTTCACGATCTCGAGCTTGATGCTGTCATACATGCACTGAAACAGTGGCAACATTGCCTTCTTGGTAATCGTTGCGAGATCTTCACCGACCACCGAAGCCTGAAGTACCTGTTTACTCAACCAGATTTGAACCTTCGTCAGCAGAGATGGATGGAGATCGTAGCAGACTTTGACATGGGCATTTCTTATACACCAGGCAAGGCTAATGTAATGGCTGATGCTTTGAGCCGCAAGTCATATTGCAACCATCTCGAGGTTTGAAAAGTTCAGCCCTCGCTTGTTGAAGAATTCAGGAAGCTGAACCTCCATATTGTTCCTCCGGGTGCACTTGCTCCCCCTCCTCCAGGGTACCGCAAAGTGAACCTCCATGTTGTTTCCCAGTGTTCTCTCAATACCCTGGTTGCTAATCCAGATCTCGTGGATAGCATCAAGGAACTGCAGAATTATGACTCTCAAGTTGAGAAGATTAAGCGCTACCTCTCAGAAGGAAAGCCCTCATTCTTCACTGTTACTGATGATGGCACTTTGTACTTCAAAGGCCGCCTAGTGGTGCCGTGTAAGCAGAAAAACCTGGATATGACTAAGGAAGTTACGGAAGAAGCTCATGACACTCTGTTGTCTATTCATCCCGGTAGTACCAAGATGTACCAAGACATTCGTCAGAGATTCTGGTGGTCTAATATGAAGCAAGACATTGCTCATTATGTTGCTGAATGTGACGTTTGCCGTCGTATCAAAGCAGAACATCAAAGGCCTACTGGAACTCTGCAACCTATCTCTATTTCGGAATGGAAATGGGACCATGTTGAAATGGACTTCGTCACTGGATTTCCCAAATCGCAGAAAGGTAATGATGCTATACTTGTCGTCATTGACCGACTTTCCAAAGTTGCACACTTTCTGGCCGTCAAAGAAACGATCACTGCTAGTCAGCTGGCAACCCTTTACAAGTCCACAATTGTTTCACTCCACGGTATTCCATTGGTTATCAGCTCAGACCGTGGCAACTTATTCACTTCAAGATTCTGGGAAAGTTTCCAAGAAGCTATGGGAACTCATCTGTCTTTCAGCACTGCTTTTCACCCTCAGTCTCAGGCACAAGTTGAACGCGTCAATCAAGTTCTCGAAGACATGCTTCGAGCTTGTGTCATTTCCTTCGGCAAGAAATGGGAGGAATCTCTCCCATATGCTGAGTTCTCTTACAACAATAGCTATCAAGCTAGTCTGAAGATGGCCCCCTTCGAAGTGTTATATGGACGAAAGTGCCGAACCCCTCTGAACTGGTCAGAAACTGGGGAGCGTCCACTCTTCGGTCCAGATATTAACCAACAGGCTGAAGAACAAGTCGGCGTCATTCGCGAGAATCTCAAGACTGCTCAGTCACGTTAAGAGAGTAATTATGACCGTCATCATAAAGACATGGTCTATCAACCTGGTGAAAAGGCTTATCTTTGGGTCACACCAATGAAGGGTGCACACCGCTTTGGGATCAAGGGCAAGCTAGCTCCTCGCTATATTGGTCCATTCACTATTCTCGAAAGGCGTGGAAAAGTGGCATACCAGTTGGAGCTTCCGTCGAACCTTTCTTAGGTTCATGATGTGTCCCACGTGTCACAACTCCGCCGCTGCTTCAAGGACCCAATCCGAGCAGTGGATCATGAAGTGCTCGAGTTGCAACAGGACCTCTCCTATAAGGAGCATCCGGTCCACATTCTCAACCAAGCTGAATGCCACACACGTCAGAAGGCGATCAAGTCCCTCAAGGTCCAGTGGTTGCATCACTCTGAAGACGAAGCCACTTGGGAACACGAGGATCATCTTCGTGAAGAATACCCCGCTTTGTTTCCTTCTACCTCCTAAATCTCGGGACGAGATTTCTTGTAGTGGGGGCGAATTGTAACGCCCGGATAATTATGCTACAGTAATCCCAAGTTAATGGTGCCATGTCATCACATTACTGTTGCTAATCCTCATTTGATCCATGTTACAATTCAAATTCAAAACAAAGTCTAAAGTTAAGATCTAAATTTTTGTCAAGCATGAAAACTAAAATGTTCAAGTTGTTGCATTTAATCTTTGAATAATATTGGTGAGGAGCCAACATTTTTATAAAATTGTTAACTGCTTGAAAATAAAGAAAAAAAAGTTTCTTTATGAAAAAAAAGGAAAAGCGAATACCAAAAAAAAGGGGGGGAAGCCACCTGTCTGAGTGGGCCTTGGCCCACACAAAAGCAGCCGACCCAGCTCCCCCTCGGTCGCCTTCCACCTCGCTACAGGGGAAGCCGACCGAGCGGGCGCGTGCTCCCGCCGGACCCCATTGCCGGCAACGACGCATGAGTGGATGAGGGCGTCCCTCCGGCGCCTCGGTCCTCCCCCTGCCCCACTCGCCCACTTGCCCCCCCCCCTCTATCTCTCTCGCCCACGCGCTCGCTCCGCCCCTCCACCTCTCCAGATCTACGGCCCGACCGCAGTCGCCGCCGCCCTCCATCATTGACGCGGCCACCGGCGGCCCCGCGCCCGCTGACCCTGCCGGAGAGCTCCGCCAGGGTCGACAACGTCGACTAGTGGCCTCAGCTGGAGCTGGGAGGCAACGCAGCCGTCGTTCGTCCTCGTCCCCATCTCCGGCCACCGCGACATCGCTGTTGCTCCACCAACACCTCTATTGCTCCTAAGCCACCAAGGGTCTTTCTTGACCGCTCGATGAGCTCCACTTTGTCCTCTCCCCTCTCCTTCCTCGCCTCACCGCGCCCCTAGCCGTAGCTACCGTACTGGCCGTAGCGCGCCTCCGCCGCCGTACTCGTCGCCGTGTCCACACTCTCCGCCCAGCTCGGACGAGCACGACATCGTTCTCAGCACGCTCCCAGCAGTCCAGCGCCACCTTCCACGGTCCTTGCCGTGCCCCGCCGCGACGAGCGCGAGCATGTCCGAAAGCCACCGCCGCCAAGCTCGACGCTGGTGACGTTTCCGGCCTCCCCGGCGTAGTCTAGCAGCACCACTCGACGCGGCTCCCTCTTAGCTTTTGAACGCAAGTCGTGGCACGCGAAATGGTGAACCATAGACGATTTCCGACTTCGTCGGCGTTCGGCAGCCGCGCACGAGCTCGCCGGAGCCACTCCGGCAGCTCCACTGAGTTGGCGCCATGTGGGACAGCCCCGGGCCACCACCTAAGACACTGCCCCATGGCCCCAGGGGCCCAATTGGCCTTGTTGACCCAGTCAACGGCTGACTGGGCATCGCCCAGTCACTGCCAGTGGGTCCCCCGTGGGCCCTGTTGACTAGTCAGCTAGTCTGTTGACCGCTGATGCAGCAATGACGCCATGATGATGTCATATTTCCTTTTCTGTCGATTTAGATATCTAAAGTAATTCCAGAAAATGTTTAAAACTTTGAAAATTCATAGAAAATAAACCGTAACTCGGATGAAAATGTTTTCTATATAAAAGCTGCTTAGAATTTCGAGAAGAATCCAGATACATGGTCTGTTCGTCTGCCACATGTCCCTAGCATAGCGAACCTACAAACTTTCCCCTCCGATTCATCTGTCTGACAAACGTCCGACACCGGGAAAACTTTCCCGGATGTTTCCCCCTTCGCCAGTAATGCCTAGCACTGCATTAGAACACCTCTAGCCCTGCTTATAATCATGTTGTGCATATGTTTGCGTGTATTTACCGTTTCTTCTCCCTCTTCTCTCTGGTAGACCCCGAGACTGCCGCTAATGCTGCTGTGATCAACTACATCGACGATGACCCCTTCTTCTTGTATGAGCAACCAGGCAAGCCCCCCCTTTGATCATCCCGATATCACCCATTCTATACTCTCATGCTTGCATTAGATTTTACTACTGTTATTGATTGCTCCTATTCTGATGCATAGCCTGCTTTTGTACCTGCTATTGTACGCTACCTGCTTATCCTAAACTGCTTAGTATAGGTTGGATAGTGATCCATCAGTGACCTCCACCTTGTCCTTATTGCCCCTGCTTCATCATCAGCGACTCGAGCTACATGATCAACGACCAGAGCCCGACACCGCACATCACATCACGCCCCTTTAGTTGTTCGACTCTGCAGAGCTACTATCGAGTGCCGAGGGTGATCCTCATAACGCACTCCTGATGATAATTCTGTAGTGTAGCTATTCGGTCGTGATCATCGAGGGTGATTTCCTCCTTCACCATTCCCGATACGGCTCTGTCGTGCAACCCCTCAAGTGTGAACCTCGAGGGTGCTTCCTCTTACGTTCACCTTGATGATTACATCGAGTGGAATCCTCCGAGGGTGATTCCTTGGGTTTTCCCCTTGATGTTTGGACACACGGTTAACTTGACATTACTTGAGACCTTTGGGAAAGTCGGGCATGCCCGGAGAGCACCCGCAAGATGGTTAGGAGCCATGGCCGGGAAGTCTGGCAGCCCTCGAGTGGGCTGGGCTTGCCCTTGCCATATTTCCTCGAGACGGGGTGACGGGGTCACCTTATCATGAGTCTCTGCTCGTCTCCGCGAGCTAATAATACACTATGGTTTGGGTATTTGTTCTGAATTGGCCTTTGGCCTTTTCGCACAAACCACCACGCGAGAATAGTTATGGGCCTCGGCGTCGTGGTATCAGCCAAAGCTTTGTCAGACGTCCAGTTCAGCAGTGCGGCACGGTCAGATCGTGCTGGCCATCCGGGGCGGTGCTGGTATTCACCCTGCGCGCAACGATCCGGAGTGCAACGGGCGATGGGCCCAGACCCCGGAGTGCTTAGGATGTAGACCGGCGGGGACCTCTCTGCTGAGCCTAGGTCGGGCTGCGACGTGTTGATCTTCCGAGGGCGGGCATTGACCCCAGAAAGGTGTGTCTGGCCAGAGTGATCGAGCGTGTTGGGTAACGTGGTGCACCCCTGTAGGGAAGTTATATATTCGAATACCGTGTCCACGATAATGGACGTTCAGACTTATATCCTGATCTTATACAACTACAAATAGATACTTGAATATGTGGCTCCAGGATTGCTTTCTCGCAGGGAGTTGAGGAAGGATCTCTGGGCATTAATGTTACAACATGCTTGTTAATTATAAACTGCTATTCTTTACTCTTCTACATGCTGCAAGACGCTTGGAGCTGCTTGAAGATGCTAGTCTTTGATAGGCTAGGCCTTCCCCCCTTATTCTAGCATTCTGAAGTTCATTCCACAGATACAGCCCTTCCATTTGATACCAATGCATACTTAGTATAGATCCGATGCTTGCGAGTACTTTGGATGAGTACTCATGGTTGCTTTTCTACCCCTTTTCCCCCTTCTTTCTTCTTTCCAGTTGATGCAACCAGATGGTGGATCCTTGGAGCCAGAACCGCTGATGGATGCAACTACATGGAGGCCGTCGACGACCAGGTTTAGTTAGGAGGTCCCAGGCAGGAGGCCTTGCCTCTTCGATCGTGTTGCTTTTGTGCTAGCCTTCTTAAGGCAGTCTTGTTTAACTTATGTCTGTACTCAGATATTGTTGTTTCTGCTGACGCTTGTGTATCGAGCTTATGTATTCGAGCCCTCGAGGCCCCTGGCTTGTAATATGAAGCTTGTATATCTTTCTTTTGTGTTTAGAGTTGTGTTAGATATCTTCCTGTGAGTCCTTGATCTTGATCATACACGTTTGCGTGTATGATTAGTGTATGATTGAATCGGGGCGTCACAAAGACCCTAAGCTTGGGGATGCCCAAGGCACCCCCAAGGTAATATTCAAGGAAGATCCAAGCAACTAAGCTTGGGGATGCCCCGGATGGCATCCCCTCTTTTGTCTCCAACATTATCGGTAACCTCACTTGGAGCTATGTTTTCGTTCATCATATTCTATGTGTTTTACTTGGAGAGTTAATTTATTTTGTTTGGATTTGCTTGCTGTTATTTAGAGCAATGTTTTGCATCTTTTATTTCAATAAAAGTGGCATTGATAGCCTTTACTATGCTTATTTTACAAATCTACATGTTGTTGTTTGAAAACAGAAAGTTTATCGATGTTGCGAAAATTCCCTATAAAAGTAAGAATATGATAAATTGTGGATTTTTTTTGAAAAATAAGCTATGATAAATTTTCTACAGTGTAGTATTTTTCATAATTTTTGGAGTTAGGGAAGTATGATGAATCTTGCATTCATTATAGACTGTACTGTTTTGGCAGATTGCTGTTATGTTTGCATATATTTTCTTGTTTAATGATTCTATTTGAGGATAGGAGTATTAAATATGCAGAGGCATTTAGTATGCAATGTTGAATAATGATTTCAGTAATTTGCTACAGTATAGAATGATAAGGGTTCGCACTGATTTATACTAACTTATCTCACGAGTTCTTGTTGAGTTTCGTGTGGATGAAGTTTTTGAGATTTAGGGAAACCGTGATATAAGAGGAATTAAGGAGACACAAAAGCTAAAGCTTGGGGATGCTCAAGGCATCCCAAGCTAATATTTCAATAAGTCTCAAGCATCTAAGCTTGTGGATGCCCCGGTAGGCATCCCACCTTTCTTCTTCAACAATTACCGGTTAGTATCGGTTGAGCCTAAGTTTTTGCTTCTTCACATGAGTTGTGCTACTCTTGAAATGTCATTTATTTTCATTTTGCTTGCTGTTTTAATAAAATACTTAGATCTGAAAGTTTTTGAATAAGAAAGAGTCCTCAAATAGCTACCTATTTACTTAACTACTCACATGATCTTCACTTATATCTTTTTGGAGTAGTTTGTCATTTACTCTTGTGCTTCACTTATATCCTATGAGTAAATTGTTGAATAAACTGAATGTAATGAAGTTGAAATTATATCATGCCTAGTGGTAGCTTCACATTGGGTTTAGGAAGTGAAATCTTTTGAGGCTTGACAATCACAATATTGGTCATACAAGCAATTCACGAATAATTAGTTAAGGAAGAGAACTTTCACATGCAAATACACTATCATGGAAATCTTTTGCGATTGTGAGCCCCCATCAAAATATTATATGCCAAATTGTTGATGTTGGACAAGGAAGACAATGTAATGATTTATGTTTGCTCATATTCACATAGAAGTTATATTGTCATAGATCCTTCAACATGTGGTGCTTGCCTCCCATCTTTGCTAGCCAAAAATTCCGCACCAAGTAGAGATACTACTTGTGCATCGAAAAACCCATAAACCCAAATCATATTTTCAAGTGTCCACCATACCTACCTAAGGATTGAGCAAGATCCTTCAAGTAAGTTGTCATCGGTGCAATAAGGCAATACAAATTGCTTCTAAAAGTGTTAGATCATTTAGTGTAAGAGAAAATTGAGTGTTGTACGAACTTATGATGACAAAGTAATAAAAGCGACGAACTGCATAATAAAGGTTGCTATCATAAGGGATAATATAATGTGACATTGTTTTGCACTAAGGGGTTGAGAATACAAACAAATAAGCGCATGGCAACCTCTGCTTCCCTCTCGAAGGGCCTATCTTTTACTTTTCAGCATTTACTTTTATGCAAAGAGTCAAAGTTTTTTCTCTCTATTCCTTTTTATTTTTCTCCTTTGGCAAGCATCATGTGGTGAGGAAAGATCTAGGCACATATGTCCAGTCGAATATGGGTAGCATGAGTATTATTATTGACATCACCCTTGAGGTGAATACGTTAGGAGGCGAAACAATAAGCCCCTATCTTTCTATGTGTCCGGTTGAAACGTTTTGCTCATGTGTATGCGGTGAGTGTTAGCAATCATAGAAGACTATAAGATGGTTGAGTATGTGGACATCTTACTTAGACTCTGTTGAATAAGTTGAATTACAATTGCTTGGTGACTGAGAACATAGGTTGTTGAGTTTCAAGAGAGTTCATTGTTTGAACCTTAACATTTGAATTGGTTGCTACTATAACATGAGAAGTTTTATAAGAAAGAATTGATGTTATGATGTTAGGAAAAGTGATTGAAATTATCATTGATCAAACTTATGCAATTTGCTAGCATTCACACTTCATAAATTATTTCTTTTATCATTGACCTACTCGAGGACAAGTAGGAATTAAGCTTGGGGATGCTGATACGTCTCCAACGTATCTATAATTTATGAAGTATTCATGCCATTATATTATCATTCTTGGATGTTTTATAATCATTTTATAACAACTTTATATCATTTTTGGGACTAACCTATTGACCCAGTGCCCAGTGCCAGTTGTTGTTTTTTGCTTGTTTTTTACATCGCAGGAAATCAATATCAAATGGATTCCAAACACCGCGTAACTTTTTGGAGATTTTTTCTGGACCAGAAGGAACCCAACGGGCCTGAGCTGCACCTGGGGGGTGCCCCGAGGGGGGCACAACCCACCAGGGCGCGCCCCCCTCGGGGTTGTGCCCCCTCGGGGCACCCCCAGGTGTAGCTCAGGCCCATTGGGTTCCTTCTGGTCTAGAAAAAATCTCCAAAAAGTTACACGGTGTTTGTACTCCATTTGATATTTGTCGGGGATATACCCTGCGGTATGACTTGGCGGTGGACTTGCTACGGCGGCAACGGCGGGGACGAAATCCGTTGACGGTGGCGGAGACCAGCGACAGGAGGCTGCTGGCGACGAGGAGACAATCCGGAGACCACCGATGGCAGAGCGAGCTATTGCGCGGGCGAAGGGTTTCGAAGAAATATCCAAAATTTTGCCGTGGCTATATATAGCCCAACCCTGTCGGTGTGACCAAGTGGAACAACTCGGTGGCACCGAGATGCATAACTGTGTTCAGTTACAGCAAATCGGTGAGACCGAAAAGTTCAAATCAGTTGCACCGAGATTGAAAACTCAGATCAACTTAATGATCTCGATAGGACCGAAATGGAGGAATCGGTCTGACCGAGAATCACAAAGAGGTTTTGGAAGTTTAAGTCTATGACGAATCGGGGACTCCGAGTGCTCCTCACACAGAGTGGTTCGAATCTGACTTGATCAAATTTTGTGATGTAGCATGAATAGAGTTTGAGATGAGAAAAGCATAGATAGCTAAAGAAGGTTCTTAGGCATTCTTGTCCATCCACTTGGCAAAAAGAAAATAACCAAACAAACAAAACAACAAGTGGATGTCCTTGAATGAGTAAAATATGCACCAACATGCTCACAAAATAAGATGGCAAATGAAATATGTGGCAAAGCATGCACAACCAATTCTAGCATCTATAAAACAATTGGCGATGACTAGGTCATCTATATATGAGTATATTGACTTAGGAGTCAAATGAGAACATATGATCATAGGTCATACTCATCGTTTAAGCTCAAGTGGGGTTACCACTTTTACATAATGCATTGATGTGTTCACACCATTAGAGTTGCTTTGACTCAATTCTTAGAGTTAAGCTCCCCCTAGATGTGAGATCCCCCCTTAGAGGGATGAACTAACCTTGGCTTTTGTCGATGATGACTTCATGTAGGTGTTGAATTTGTAGATGCTCAATGTTGATGTAGATCATTTGGAGCAATCCTTTGGAGTGAGTTGCACTTTCAACTACCTACATGGGTTAGTGCCACAAGGAACAAACAAGAATATCCATAGACATAGAGTGATGCACACACAAGATGATGTCCATGAAATCATTAGGTTACCTTGTCCCTTGTCTTACCAACATGAGGGTTTGTGACTCCTTGAACTAGTGCAAGCTGTGGAAGTTGATTGCACTTGTTCTTGCCAAAATGATATGAGTGAAGAATGTTGGCGGAGTCACCCTCAAGAACTCTCTAGTTCTTCTTCTTCGGGATCCACATCATCTTGATGGGAATCCTTGGGGTTGTAGTTGTACTTGATGAAGTAGAACTTGACGTAGTCTTGGGGACCCACTTGAACGAGGCTTTAGGTGCTTCTTCAAATGCATCAATCTCTTCTTGAAGCTTGTCCTTGCCTTTGTTCTTGTGGTCTTGTGGTGGAAGATCATCTTGAGCTTGTGTTCCCTTGAAGGAAGTAGGATCATACTTCTCTTGTTGAAGAACAAACTTCATCTTGGGGTATTGATCTTCTTCCCACTCAACTCCATTGGCATTGAACTTTCGTTCAAAACCAACACCTTGATTCTTCCGGTGCCTTCCTTGCTTGCGTACAATTTCCTCGAATTGCTTACTCCCGGCAAGGCTCTTGTAAACACCTTTCTCTATAATTCCCTTCAATAAGCTATTTTCTTGCTCAAGTGTAACTTGGCTAAGAGAATCATTAGTGGAATCAAGAGAACTACTAGAAGTAACAATATTGGATTTGACATTATTATTGTTACTACTAGAGGAAGTATCTTTCTTGTACTTGTTACTAGACTTGACTTGAGGCATGTAAGTAGATAAGAGTAAACGCTTGGCAATGTAAGAAGAACTTTTCTTGCGGAGATCATCATTGATTGCTTTTAAGAACTCATGCTCTTGCTCAAGATTGAGCTTTTCAAAGCATAACTTCTCATGAGCCCTTAAAAGTTCTCGATGATCTTCGTAGATAGTTTCATGAGCTAACTTAAGAGAGTTTAGTTCTTTAGTTAGAAGCTCAATCTTCTCCTTATCATTGTCATTCGTTTTATATTGATTAGCATGATTAATTGATGTTTCATCATAGTATTCATCACTAGAGTTGTCAACAAGTAAATTATCATCCACAAGCAAGTCATCTTCATCACTATTGAAATCAACATACTCGGGATGTGTTACCTTTGGACCTTTGGCCATGAAGCATCTTCCAACACCTTCATTTGGTGAGTCAAATATGTCGTAGGAGTTGGTTGACACAAGTGCTAGACCGGCAACACCTTCATCTTGAGTATATTCGGAGTCGGAGTGATAGCTTCTCTCGGAGTGATTGTCGGAGTCGGAGCCGGATACCCATTCACCAACATGAGCTTGATGTCTTCGTTTTGTGTAGCTCCTTGATGACTTGTCCTTCCTTTCCAAATCCTTGCTTCTCCGTGAGGGTCTTCGTTCATAACGATCATCTCTACTCCTCCTCTCTCTTGGTGGTGATTCTTCTCTTTTGCTCATTCTTCTTGGAGAATCTTCTCTTCTTTTGTAGGGTGTCGTACACTCATTGGAGTAGTGTCCGGGTCTCCCACAATTGTAGCAATTGCACTCTCGACTAGAAGATCTTCTGTCATTGTAAGACCTTGACTTGGAGCTTCTTTCTTTGCTTGTACTCTTGTAGAATTTGTTGAAGTTCTTAACCATTAAGGTCAATTCTTCATTGAAGGTTTGTTTCTCACTTGATGATGTGGGGGCTTCACTTGAGGCTTTGTAAGCACCGCTTGACTTGTTGTGAAGTTCCTCCTTATCCTTGAGTGACATCTCATGAGCAACAATTCTTCCAATGACTTCCGTTGGCTTGACATCTTTGTAGTTTGGCATCATTTGAATCAATGTGCACACGGTATCATACTTTCCATCCAATGCTCTTAGAATCTTGTTGATGATGAATTTGTCAGTCATCTCTTCACTCCCTAAGCCGGCAATCTCATTTGTGATAAGAGCAAGCCTAGAGTACATTTCAGCGACACCTTCACCATCCTTCATTTTGAACTTGTCAAGCTGACTTTGGAGCACATCCAACTTGGATTCCTTGACGGACTCGGTACCTTCATGCATATCAATCAAAGTATCCCAAATTTCCTTCGCATTCTCAAGACGGCTGATTTTGTTGAATTCTTCGGGGCACAATCCGTTGAGATGATATCACAAGCTTGAGTGTTGTATTGCAGCATCTTCAATTCTTCCGCATTAGCTTCACGGTTAGGTTCTCTCCCATCGAAGAATTCAGCTTGCAAGCCAATACAAATAATTGCCCAAACGGCGGGGTTATGTCCAAGAATATGCATTTTCATCTTATGCTTCCAACTAGCAAAATTAGTACCATCAAAGTAAGGACCTCTACGGTGATAATTTCCCTCGCTAGACGCCATACTCTCCTAGATTGTGAAACCAAGGCTATGACCACCAAAAGCTATGGAAATCAAAGAAAATGGAGACCAAAGCTCTGATACCACTTGTAGGACCTTGAAGTATGTCTAGAGGTGGGTGATTAGACTACTTGACCAATAAAAACTTAACATTTTCCCAATTTTAGAGTTTGGCAGATTTTAGCTACTTTAGGACAAGTCAAGCAATTATCACACAATTCAAGCAAGCATGCAAAGAGTATATAGGCAGCGGAAATTAAAGCATGCAACTTGCAAGAAAGTAAAGGGAAGGGTTTGGAGGATTCAAACACAATTGGAGACACGGATGTTTTTGGCGTGGTTCCGATAGGTGGTGCTATCGTACATCCACGTTGATGGAGACTTGAACCCACGAAGGGTAACGGCTGCGCGAGTCCACGGAGGGCTCCACCCACGAAGGGTCCACGAAGAAGCAACCTTGTGTATCCCACCATGGCCGTCGCCCACGAAGGACTTGCCTCACTAGCGGTAGATCTTCACGAAGTAGGCAATCTCCTTGCCCTTACAAACTTCTTGGTTCAACTCCACAATCTTGTCGGAGGCTCCCAAGTGACACCTAGCCAATCTAGGAGACACCACTCTCCAAGAAGTAACAAATTGTGCGTTGATGATGAACTCCTTGCTCTTGTGCTTCAAATGATATTCTCCCCAACACTCAACTCTCTCTCATAGGTTTTGGATCAGGTGGAAAGAAGATTTGAGTGGAAAGTAACTTGGGGAAGGCTAGAGATCAAGATTCATATGGTAGGAATGGAATATCTTGGCCTCAACACATGAGTAGGTGGTTCTCTCTCACAAATTGTAAGTTGGAAGTGTAGGTTCGTTCTGATGGCTCTCTCCACGAATGAGGAGGAGGTGGAGGGGTATATATAGCCTCCACACAAAATCTAACTGTTACACACAATTTACCAAACTTGGTTGGACCGAATTGTTAAACTCGGTCGAACCGATTTAGTAAACCTAGTGACCGTTAGTGATTTTCGGTGGGACTGACATGCATCTCGGTGAGACCGATTCAGTAAGGGTTAGGGCATAACGTAATCTCGGTAAGACCGATTACACAAACTCGGTGAGACCGATTTGGTAATAAGCTTTCCAGAGAGTTGGTCAGGTAAACTTGGTGGGACCGATTTGCTCTTTTCGGTGAGACCGAAATGTTACAAAAAGGAAACAGAGAGTTTACATTGCAATCTCGGTGGGACCGATCGCTCACTTTGGTTAGACCAAAACATTACAAAGGGAAACAGAGAGATTACAACCCCATCTCGGTCAGACCGAGATCCCTATCGGTAAGACCGATTTGCTTAGGGTTTGTGGCAGTGGCTATGACTTTTGGAATCGGTGGCGCCGGATAGGAAGAATTGGTGTGACCGATTTTGGCTTTGGGTTTAGGTCATTTGTGGATGCGGGAAAGTAGTTGAGGGTTTTGGAGCATATCACTAAGCACATGAAGCAAGAGGCTCATTAAGCAACACCTCATCCCTCCTTGATAGTATTGGCTTTTCCTATAGACTCAATGTGATCTTGGATCACTAAAATATAAAATGAAGAGTCTTGAGCTTTTGAGCTTGAGACAATCCTTTGTCCTTAGTATTTTGAGGGATCGACTTTCATCATCCATGCCATGCCATTCATTGAGCTTTCCTGAAATAATAGTCTTGGAATATCATTAGCTCAATGATCTATATGTTGTTATGAATTACCAAAACCACCTAGGGATAGTTGCACTTTCACAAGTCTCGCTCCTCATCCAACAAGTCAAGTGCATCCTAACGAGCTTTTTCATTGTCAGCCTCAACATAAGCTGCCACGCGGGGTGAATCGTGCCGGATGTCACTTGGCAGGACCGCCTCCGCACCATACACCATAAAGAAAAGTGTGTAGCCTGTAGATCTGTTAGGCGTAGTGTTGATGCTCCATAACACGGAAGGTAACTCCTCCACCCAACAACCCGGAGTCTGCTGTAAGGGGACAAAGAGCCGGGGTTTGATACCCTTCAGGATCTCTTGATTAGCTCTTTCTGCTTGACCATTGGATTGAGGATGAGCAACAGCCGAAACATCAAGCTGGATATGCTCTTGTTGACAGAAATCTTCCATGGCACCCTTGGAGAGATTAGTGCCATTATCAGTTATAATGTTGTGTGGGAAACCAAAACGAAAGATCACCTTTTTCATGAATTGAACCGCCGTGGCTGCATCACACTTACTGACTGGCTCTGCCTCAACCCACTTTGTAAACTTATCCACCGCCACCAGGAGATGTGTCTTTTTATCCTTAGACCTCTTGAAAGGCCCAACCATGTCAAGCCCCCAGACTGCAAACGGCCAAGTGATTGGGATCATCCTCAACTCTTGAGCCGGCACATGAGCTCGTCGTGAGAACTTTTGACAACCGTCACATTTACTGACCAGATCCTCTGCATCAGCATGAGCCGTCAGCCAGTAGAAACCATGACGAAAAGCTTTGGCTACCAGAGATTTTGACCAGGATGATGGCCACAATCCCCTTCATGGATCTCACGAAGTATTTCTTGGCCTTCTGTAGGTGACACACAGCGTTGAAACACCCCAGTGATACTTAGGTGATGTAACTCACCGTTAACAATCGTCATAGATTTGGAGCGCCTGACAATTTGTCTTGCCAAGATCTCATCCTCAGGTAATTCTCCCCGGGTCATATAAGCTAAATATGGCACTGTCCAATCCGGGATAACGTGAAGAGCTGCCACCAGCTGTGCCTCCGGGTCTGGCACCGCTAGTTCTTCCTCGGTAGGCACCTTGACAGATGGGTTATGTAAAATATCGAGAAAGGTGTTAGGCTGCACCGGCTTACGTTGAGATCCCAACCGGCTTAAAGCATCAGCCGCCTCATTCTTCCTTCGATCAATGTGCTCCACTTGATAATCCTTGAAGTGACCAGCCACAACATCTACTTCACGACGGTAAGCTACCATAAGGGGATCCTTAGAATCCCACTTGCCTGACACCTGCTGAGCCACGAGATCTGAGTCGCCCAAGCACCTTACCCGGCTTAAGTTCATCTCCTTGGCCATCCGGAGACCATGGAGTAAGGCCTCGTACTTAGCTGCATTGTTAGTACATGGAAACATAAGCCGGAGTACATAACAAAATTTGTCACCTCGGGGGGAAGTTAAAACAACTCCAGCCCCCGAGCCTTCTAGCTTCCTGGACCCGTCAAAGTGAATAGTCCAATATGTGTTATCTGGCTTCTCCTCAGGTGCTTGTAACTCTGTCCAATCATTTATAAAGTCCAGCAAGGCCTGAGACTTAATAGCAGTACGTGGCATGTACTTCAAATCATGAGGCCCAAGCTCAGTGGCCCACTTGGCGACTCGTCCTGTGGCCTCCCTATTCTAGATGATATCTCCCAAAGGGGCAGAACTTACCACAGTTATAGGATGACTTTGAAAGTACTATTTCAACTTCCAGTTGGCCATAAACACTCCGTAAACGAGTTTCTGCCAATGTGGATACCTTTGTTTAGATTCAATGAGCACCTCACTAATGTAGTAAACCGGCCGTTGAACCGGATGCTCCTTGCCAGCTTCCTTACGCTCCACCATGATGGCAACACTGACGGCTCGTGAATTGGCAGCCACGTATAATAGCAACGGCTCTTTATCAATGGGAGCCGCAAGAACCGGTGGCTCAGACAACTGTCTCTTCATGTCTTCAAAGGCAGCATCAGCAACATCACTCAAGACAAAAGTGTCTGTTTTCTTCATCATCTGATACAATGGTAGGGCCTTCTCACCTAACCGGCTTATGAACCGGCTTAAAGTGGCAACACGACCCGCCAATCACTGAACATCATTGATGCACGACGGTTTAGCCAGAGAGGTAATTGCCTTAATCTTCTCCAGATTAGCTTCAATGCCTCTGTTTGATACCAGAAAACCCAAAAGCTTGCCTCCAGGTACACGAAATACACACTTGGCCGGGTTAAGCATCATTTTATAAACCCAGAGATTATCAAAGGTTTCTTTCAAGTCGGATATTAAGGTTTCCTTTTCTCTGGACTTCACCACGATGTCATCTACATAAGCATGAACATTACGCCCGATTTGATCATGTAGACAGTTCTGCACACATTGCTGATAACTTGCCTGGGAACTCTTGAGTCCAAACGGCAGAGATACATAACAGAAGGCCCCAAACGGAGTGATGAAAGCCGTCTTCTCCTGGTCCTTAACTGCCATTTTGATCTAATGATAACTAGAGTAAGCATCCAAAAAGCTCAAGTGTTCACAACCCGCCGTAGCATCAGTGATTTGATCAATACGGGGGAGAGCAAAGGGATCAGCCGGACAAGCCTTGTTTAAGTCCGTGTAGTCCACACACATTCGCCAGGTGCCGTTCTTCTTGAGGACAAGCACCGGGTTAGCCAACCACTCCGGGTGAAAAACTTCAATAATAAACCCGGGCGCCAAGAGCCGGGCGACTTCCTGCCTAATAGCTTTCCGTCTCTCTTTGTTAAAACACCGAAGAAACTGCCTGACCGGCTTATACTTCGGATCAATATTGAGAGTGTGCTCAGCGAGTTCCCTCGGTACACCCGGCATGTCAGAAGGTTTCCATGCAAAGATGTCCCGGTTCTCACGGATGAACTCGATGAGCGCGCTTTCCTATTTGGGATCCAAATTGCTGCTCATGCTAAACTTCTTAGAAGGGTCACCTGGGGTAAAGTCAACAAGCTTAGTCTTGGCGGCCGATTTAAACTCCAACGCCGGGTCGTGCTCTGTAGTTGGTTTCTTCAGGGAGGTCATATCCGCTGGGTCAACATTATCTTGACAAAATTTGAGCTCTTCCGCCGCACAGGCAGACTCAGCATAAGCCGCGTCACCTTCTTCACATTCCAGCGCCACCTTCCAACTTCCATGCACAGTGATGGTGCCCTTGTGACCCGGCATCTTGAGCTGTAAATAAACATAACACGGCCGTGCCATGAACTTAGCATAAGACGTCCGCCCAAACAGAGCATGATATGGGCTTCTGATTTTGACCACCTCAAACGTCAATTTCTTAGCCCTGGAGTCATACTCATCTCCAAAGGCCACCTCCAGCTCAATCTTGCCAACTAGGTAAGCTGACTTACCAGGAACCACTCCATGGAAAACAGTGTTGGATGTCCTCAGATTCTTGACAGTTAACACCATGCATCGAAAGGTCTCATAATAGAGGATGTTGATGCTACTACCTCCATCCATGAGTACCTTAGTGAATTTATATCCACCAACCTGAGGCGCTACCACCGAGGCAAACTGACCCGGATTATCGACCCGTGGAGGGTGATCTTCTCTGCTCCATACAATGGGCTGCTCCGACCACCTTAAGTAACGAGGAACTGCCGGCTCAACAGAATTCACGGCCCTCTTATGAACCTTCTGGTCGCGTTTGCATAAGCTAGTGGTAAACACGTGGTACTGCCCACTATTCAACTGCTTTGGTTTGCTTTGATAACCTGACTGCTGCTGCTGCTGCTCTCCTTGACCAGAATGCTGTTGATTATAGCCGCCTTGACGTCCCTGTAAACCGGAACCTGAGCCGCCACCCGGGCCATGAAAACCGCCAGCTCCTGAGCTGCCACCAGACCCATTATTGCCATCAAAGGTGTTGGAATTCTTAAACGCTTTCATGATCGTGCAATCTTTCCACAGGTGTGTGGCGGGCTGCTCCCTGGTGTCGTGTCTCGGGCAAGGCTCATTGAGTAGCTGCTCAAGATATGGGCCTGACCCGCCAGATCGAGGCGGCTTACCCTTACATCTCTGATTGTTACCTTGCGCATTGGCATTGGCCACAAATTCCGGGTTACCATCCGCCTTACGCTTATTGCTTCCTTGATTCATCGGGTTATGCTGCTGACCCTTTCCATTACCATTCTTCTTTCCCTTTCTAGTCTTTTCCTCATCATACGCAGGATCCTTGGTACTATCAGAATCGGCATATTTGACTAAAACCGCCATCAGCGTACCCACATCATTGCAATCACGCTTAAGGCGCCCTAGTTTCTGCCTCAGTGGCTCAAAACGGCAATTCTTCTCCAACATGAGGACTACATAGCCGGCATCCATCTTGTCAGATGAATGTATTATCTCCTTGACCCGGCGTACCCAATGAGTCGTAGATTCACCTTCCTCCTGTTTGCAATTTGTCAAGTTCACAATTGGCATAGACTGCTTACAGTTGTCTATGAAGTTCTGGATGAAACGGGCTTTCAGTTCTGCCCATGAACCAATGGAATTGGGTGGCAAACCCTTCAACCAGGACCGGGCTGTTCCATCTAACATCATGGTGAATTACTTAGCCATTGCCGCGTCGCTGACTTCCAATAACTCCATGGCCATCTCATAACTTTCGATCCAAGCTCCGAGCTGCAGATCGGCCGTGTAATTCGGCACCTTTCGAGGTCCCTTGAAGTCCTTGGGCAGGCACACGTTATGCAGAGCTGGTACTAGACAAGGAACACCGCCAGTTCTAGTGGCTACTCCCGCCTCAACAAGTCGCTGGATACTCTGGGAAATCTTGATGTGCCGTCTGTTGAGCCGCTAGCTGAGCCGCTAACTGAGCCGCCCGCTCGTTCTCCTGACGTAGTCGGTCTTGCACCGGATTATAGCCACCCGGCTGGTTACGGCGTTGGGCGTTGCTTGACAAAGCTTTAGACTCCATGTGCCTGCTGTAACTCGGGCTCCGGTTCTGACAGGCGACGCTAACCAAGGCGGAGGAGTTGAATGAATCTTGTCCCGGCTGTAAGAATAGGTCTCTTGCTGAGCTAAGGCCGTCTGGAGAAGTTCTTTGACCCTCCGGGTCTCCACTGCCGTCGGGTCATCACCGTCCATCGGAAGAGCCGCCAAACACGCTGAAGACGCGATTAAGTTCTCCATGGGGTTGGAAAAGTGACCCGATGGTATAGGCACATAACGCGACGATGCCATGCTCACATGTGGTGGTGCCATCTCCCGATGCTGAGCCGGCCCTCCTGTTCCGGCTGTCATAAGCTGATTGGCCTCTGGCGGGTTACTTGGGCCGGCTCCTTGCATAGAAAAAGGAACCCGAGGGTCGTAATTCGGAGGTAAACGGGACTGGGTTTTCTGATGTCTCCTCCTCATCACCTCATTGGATGTGTTTAAGCTCATCGTGAGCTGGTAAGCTTTTGACTGTAGCCGCTGCGCCTAGGCATCTAGAGCCACCCGCTCTGTGGCTAATCTAGTGTCCTCAGCTGCCAAGGCCTCCTTGGCCTGAGCTATTTCCTCACGCACCCGTGCCACCTCCGCATCATGCTCATCTTTATCTGCGGGAATAACCGTTGTGGTTAACAGGGTCGTAAGCTTGTCCATGAGATCTATCAGCACCTGAGCCGGCGGGCGCACGGGGCCGCCTGCCCCGGCTGCTCCTAACCCAGACGTTACTGCTGCAGCAGCCGTAGAGTTTGAGCCGGGCTGAGTCCCAGCCATAAAGAC